>NW_020447864.1:1379860-1414349 GCF_003343035.1 Apteryx rowi
AAAAAAAAAAAAAAAAAGCTAAAAAATTCATTATAACTCTAATCAATACAGGGGAGTTTTTCAGGAATGAAGCAAGGGTACAGAGAAGGTAAGAACTTAAACTGCTAGGAATCAACAAAGATAGCAAGTGGCTAGAAGTGGCTGAACTAGGAACAGGGGCAAGGGAAGGAGACTTCATTTGGCAATCTTTCCAGTTTAAAGAGCTTTCAAAATATGACTTTCACATATTTACCTCGCATTTGAGAATGTTTACTTTACCAATTAATGTATATATTACACACCCATCAATCAGATTTTTCTATTATAAAATGATAATAATGATAGACAGGAAGAGCCAATACATTCCACTTAAATATTCGAGCTCCTCTTGGCAACAGCTTTGCAGTCCTGACAAACCCTGAACATAGTACAACAATAGAGAGATTAAAGTATTGCTCTTATAAGGACACAGACAGATGTGCTCTTGGAGGTCTAGCTGGAAAGGTTTAAGAAGTTATTACCTCAAGCTGTTCACTACTACCCTCAGCTGCAGCCAGCAATAATTTAAAATAACCTGGCTGACTTTGCACTGACATGGACTAGGATTGCTCATATGATCCATTAGTGTGGCTCAACTTCGAGGCCCATAACCTTCAGCTGAGGGATAAACAGCTGGAGAATGACAGCAACATCTTAAGCCTCACAGATGTCTCCACAGTGTTTGTGCAATTTTGTCACAAGTGCTCACCCTCATTCAGGAAGTCAGTAGGCCTACAAAACAAAAATGAAGGCTACGATCCTCTCTAGGGCTACCATGAAACTACCCCAAGCACTATACTACAGCAGTCCCTTGCACAAGTTTCTCTCGGTTTATGAAAAGTTCCCCTCTATTATCTTTTTTTTTTTTTTTTAAACGCAAAATGAGCTGTAAAATATTCTCAAGTTCTCTAAATGTTGAAGTGCTTTTAGGAAAGAGCAACCCACTTTCTGTGCACACTGCCCAATATTTGATTTCAACGTTCAGTGTTCCTGAATGAACTCCACCATGATGTCAATAAGCATCAACTCCGTCCTGAGCAGGTCTGAAAGTACAGATTTATAGGCAAGGTTGTACCAAAACTGTCCATGCCAAGAAGACTTTTTCCTCTCCTCAGGGCAGCATTTAGCTGGAACACCTCATTTAGCCAAATTAATTGCCTGTTTATCTTTATCTTTAGAAACAGCATACACAAAAACAATTAAGATTACTAAAACAGTTATGTTTTCTAATTCCAGCCAAACATGGGTGGAATTCTGAGAAGAGATCTACATCTTACAATATACAAGCTATAAAAAAAGGACTCCATATAATCTCAAAACAAAAATTTTAAAAATGTTTTTTTCAAAGCAATTAAATCACAAATGAACCCCTCTCAGAAGTCTAGATTTTGCAAATGGATATTTTCAATGACTTTCCAGTAACAAAGTAAATCCAGACTTGATCAATCTTATCTTAGTATTAGTCACATCAAAACATTACAGATGCTTTTCAATTCATGCACATTTGAAAGCTGGTTTACATCAGGCTCAGGATTTCTAGAAGAACACAGTTCACTGCAGATGTGAGACAAAACATTTGCCAGCTATAGCAGGAGCCACAGACACGTGAAAACTAGTTTTAAATGCAAACAGTATGTGCACAGGAGAAATGTTAATTCCCAGAAAAAGAAAAGCAGAACAGCATTTGTAGCCACACAAATACATCATCATATTGGTATATACCCAAAGATTTGATATCTATGTTGACAGTCTGTACAGATTATCTACCTTCAAAAGAACTGCAATTAAAAACAGCATGGTGAGTCAACACCTACAGCATTAGTGTGCTGCAGTTCAGTACTCACTGCTTATGGGTTAGACCTTCTGGAGCAGCTCAATATGCCAGGCAGGAGCTTCTCTGCAAAGCCATTAAACCCCAGGGGCAGCAAAGAAAAAGAAAGGCAGAATTCAGATGGTTCATATCGATGACATTGGAACGGGCAATGACAAACGTTTTCAGTGGCACAATCAACCATCTCAGCTGTTAAATATCAATCCAAAGCCTCATATAATATATACTTATTAACACACCAACAGTGGAAAACACACACATACACACAACACATACAGCTATGTGAAAAAGGAAAAAAGGCTGCCATTTAGTTGTAACACAAAAACTGGATTTTCTGGAAGGACAGTGCAATTGGACAAGTGGCCTTGGGCTAAATAACTTAAGTTCACTGTTACAGTTTCAAGGTTCACTTTATCTCTGATCCTTTTATACCCTCTTTAAAAGGAACCCAACTTAGTCTGAGGCTGCTGGGTAGGGTGATAATCTGAATTTTTGAGTGTGGGGTTTTTATTACTTGTTTTTTTTTTAAGCAGGACACTTTGGTCAACTGCAAATCCATCAACATTAAATCAGATCTAAGAAAAAGGCATTTTTTCTTCAAGACAGTAACGGTGTTGATTTGCCTCCTTCCCTTTCTAGAAGTGCAGTGTTTAATTAGAGCAACAGCTTTACAAAGAAAACATACCAAGCAGTTTACACAAGTCAAGCTTACTAGGTATTACCCAACAGTCATGTAAACATCCGTCAGGTAAAGCATACACCTTTGTCAGCTCTTCGTTACAGTGCAAATCTCTCCTCTTACTGCTCGGACTTCTTTACGTGGTCAAGGGCTGTCTCACCAGACCATTAAAACTGAGCAAACCAGCATATGCTATTTTCTCTGTGAGGTAAATCTCGTTACTCGCATTGCTGGTTAGCATTAATTACTTCCTAGTGACCACAGCATCCACCAGAAATGCACACTGTCACCCAGGAACATAAACGTTTAAAATGGCTACGTTCCCGGCAGTCTTTTCAAATATAGCGTATGTCTGGGATATCTGTTATCTCTCAAGGTAATTTTATTCGAAACACTCGAAGTTCGAATGCACCCGCCAGCCCTAACTCGACGCTGCACACGTTATTCCCCCTTCACATGAAAGGGAGGGTCACAGTGGCCAGCTCTGCTCAGATCAAGCGAGTTCTAGGAAAAACAGGACATTTCAGGTTTCCACGAAAGTTCAATAAAATCAGGAGTGCAAAGGTGAATAAGGCCTAGTGAGGCTAAAATTCACAGGCAATCCTGAACCAAGGAGTCTTGTATGTTTTAAAACTCCATGGCTGCAAGCCTGTTAGGCTGACGTCCAACATTTCTGCACCCTCCTGTCACAGTTAGGTTGGGGATATCTGACATGCCTGTGGATCAGTTATCAAATTACCACAGTTTTTAACCTGACATATTAAGATAATCCCCAGATTTCCCTCATAAAAGTCAGCTTCATGCTTAACAACGCCTAATCGAGAATTACCACAGCACACATTTTATATGTGCAATATCCCTAGAAATCCAGTTTTATATTGGTAATTTACAATCTCCACTTGTACATAATTTAAGCTGGCATTCAGAAAGACATTCATATTTATGGATAAATCAAGTCAAATAGAATGGTATTATCTTAGAAACAGAACATAAAGTTAAACCCAATTTGAAGGTACTTCCATCTGTCAAAAAGAAATCATTTAACTGAAGGGTGATACAAAACCATTATGTAGATTTGGAAAATACAAGGTGAAACAAGCTAGTAAGGTCAAGTGGCAGAGAAAATGAAAAGCAGAGGGTACTTCAAGCCAGCTGGAAAATCCCAGAGGCTACAGACCGATTGCATGCAACACTTCTGCAGAACTCACAGTCTGAAACAAGCTTGGGTATGAAAAGTGCTTTCACTGCCAGAGAAAAAAAACCCACAGTAATTCCCTTTAAAACATAGCAGTGAAAGGAGTAACAATGACATAGGGACTTGGAAAGAGGAAGAATTTACAGACAYGGGAAAGCCTGAGGAGCACATTTATACTTCAAGCAACTATTAAAAACACATTTGAGGATAAAATTTAAAAATGTATTTGAGAATATTCAACCTGTCATCCCTTACTTGCACTGTTGTGCCTACAAATTTCCATAGCAAATGAAGCTATTTGAGCCTTCAGATGTATGTACACAGAGCACATTAAGGTCTTCACTTCAGCGAGATCAAGATTTGCATCTCTGGTTAAAGATGCATAATACAGAAGGAGAGAGAATGACAGGCACTGAATACCAAAACCAACAGATTTGGAACCCTATATATTGATATATCCGGTAACTAATTAACAAAACTGACAGAACTAAGATTCTCCTTCAGCCACTTGATTTGTTACCCTGATTCCATTTTCATATATTACTTTCGCAAATTCTTATTAAGGTGTGACCTTGTCTACTCCACTAAAGGCACTGAAAACTATTTACTCGATTTTAAACCTTCCACTAATTATTCCTTTTATTTCTTGCTATTTGGCAGTATACCATTGGGAGGTACCATCCAACTCAATGCGCAGTATATTCTTCCGTCTTAACCAGAAGTTTGTTTTTACCTCCCCCTCTTCCAGTAAATCACTTTATCAGTATGAAACCACATCTAGAGAGTGAAGTTAAAATTCTAACTATAAATCTGAAAGTAGAGACTTCTAGACATATAGTGCTTGATCAGAAGAGCCAGAGCCTAAAAAAAGTCTCAGTCTGGAGACTCAAGAATAACTTACGCAGGAAATTTTGAGCATTAGAGGAGAGTTAAGAAGAAGTATACAGAAATCTGCTTGATCTCAGTATCCTCAGCCTTCCTAATGAAATCAATTTTCTGCAAAGTAGCTTAGATAGGTATAACTAATACATACTGAAGGTTTTTGTCATCAAATCCTACATTTTGCAGCAGATTGTCAGTCATTTCTGAGCTTACCCCTTTTCCACCAATAAAAAAGAAAGGAAAAAGCAAACCAGAAATACTTTAATACTAGTTTACATCACACAACTGCCAACGAGCAATGCAGAAAAGCTCTGTTTGGTATATATTATGAACTCTCCTACACCTTTTAAGGTAATAGTGAACTAGTGTTACTAATGCAAATGCCCACCAATGGTAGGACTGGTAGGCAGCTGCACCACAGTAAAATAATGATTCTAGCATGGGTGCATATTCTCTATGCTCAAAAAGTCTGCACAAAAGTAATTTCTGAAAACAAATTTTGTTTAGTTGTTTTTTGGGGATGGAAGGAGAGGAATGGGGAGAAGGAAACAAATGCTGCCATGTAGGATGCATCCATTATATATTTAAAGATATTTAAGCTACAGATGCTATTTATGTGTGATTGCAAAATCCCAGATTCTGCATTGTTACTGGGAACAAGATTTACAAACATACCTAGTAATGATTCTTTATGATTTAGAAGGTCCAATGTCTGGGTAGTAGGAAAACATCGATCTGCTTCAGTGGCACTATAATTGCATTGACGATTAAATGCATCATGTCAAATGCTTCTTGGGCCTCTTCCAGTACAGCAATTACTGATCCCACTGAGAGCGGGATCTCAGTGTCACTACAGTCCAAATATATCCCAGCCCCTGAGTGATACCTGTCCAGTATGTCAGGGGTCACATGTTCGAGAAACATTATACATAATGAGTCATGCCAATAATTAGTTAAAACTACACCAAAGCCTCCTTACCCCTTAGACACTGCACACAGTTTCATGTACTTCAGAACTTAGGACAACTATACATATGTTAAAGCAAAGCATTTATACCACTGTAGTTAATGGTCTGTCACCATTTCCATTATAAAGCAATTTTCAAAGGTTTATAATATGGCTGAAGAATTCATTCTGAGCTGAATCCTGGCACAAGGTAAAAGCAAAACCACAGCCCACGCATGCTTACTTTGATCCAGCCAGACTAGAAGGATTACTTAGCATTAAAAGAAAATTGATCCAGTTCTGTACTTCCCTTACACTTTTCATCATTTGGTCAGAGCATGCAAAATTTCACCTTGTACAGGAAGGAGGTTAATTAGACTGTTAATAATACCCTCGATCATCCTTTTGAGAGTTCTGTATAACCCATATGCAGGCTTCTCAACACAGCCACTTAGCCTTTCTAAAGCAGAAGTCACCTCATGCTTTCGTTTATGTTGCATATTTGATGTTTATAGTTCCTCCTTAATTTGCAGTCTTGATAATGTGATACAGACAAGGATTTTTGGACAGTTTAAACAGTTATTCATATTTTTAGTCTGTGGCTGCTCATTTACTCTTTGAGAATGATGTATGCCAAATTCATTTCAAATAAAAGAACAGGAGAGGTGGACCATGTCCACTGCAGGTAGAATTGTAGAGAACATGGCAACCAGAAACATGCACGTACACTCAGAAACATATCAAGTGAACTAAAATTTGAAATTAAGTATGCCACACAAACAGTCATTCTCCTCTACTTCATGAGTTATTCTACACCTGCATGCTCAGTTATAAGAATTCTAGTTCAATTAGAAAAGTGTTAACGGTAAGGGTTTTTTTGAATATATATACAGTTTTTCTTGCGTGGAAAACTTATAAGTGTTCTGCTTTCAGTTTGTGGACTCTTCATTTTCAACATCAATGATTTAGTATTCCCTACCATTGCAAGATTTTTGGTAAACTGCAGAAAGTGATTCTTCAGTTAGAGAGTCAGACGTTTGTAAGGACCTCATCATCCTGACCTTGTTTTGAAATGAAATGAAGGGTAAGGTATAGGCACAGTACAGGACACTCGTGCAATGCCCTTTTGGCAACTTTCCATACTCAAAAGATATGCTGGCGCATTCCAATGAAGTAGCTGCATTCTGATGTGGTACGTTTCAATGGTTACACTGCAGCTTCTTTTACAACAGTATGGCTGAAGCAGTTTTTATATTTTAAATGTTCAGAAGCACTGAAGCGCTCTATTGACAATATGGCCAGAGAACAGCACAGATACGCAAGAGCAAGACAGGAAAACAAACCAGCGACAAGGTAGCTCCTTATTCTTATAGAAAGTATTGTGGAATCTGACACAAAAGCACTGATAGAGTTTTGATTTAAAGCCTTATCCAAATAATTCATATAATAAACTGCAGAACCCAGTGCATCTAAACTAGGCAATAAAGGTTGTAAGAACTTTAACCAGGTTCAGTTGGGTTTGTAGCTCAGTGTACAAAGTCACTGCTCTCCAATCAAAGCTAAATACTTCATATTCCTACATATACATGTCTCTACACTCAAATAAATCTCAGCAGAAAAATCCTACACTAAACATTCCTCTGCAAATCTTCAGAATTTTTTTTCATGAGACGTGCAGCCTACTGTTTAAAGAGCAGTAAAGAGGTTTAAATACTAAGTATGAATAGACTCCAAAAGGCCTTCAACAGAAAAGCAGGAACAAAATTTGAAAGTTCTGATCTACCCACCTTCCTCCAATTCCTCAAGAAGATTATTATTTATATGCATTGCAGGTAATAAATAATATTGCCTTAATACAACACAAGCACTTTGGGGGGATTTTACAATATCCAGTTACGTTAAATTTATCTTTTTCTTTAGATCAGACACTCCAAAGCTCCACTGATAATCATCATTCAAAAACCTATTCCATCTGTGTTACTGCTTTTCTCTAAATTACGGGGTCAGTAACAGATAACAATTTTTTTCGGGGGGGGGGGGGTAGAAAAAGAGTGGCTGGAGGGTAACTCAAGAAAATATCCTTTTCGCCCCCAACTCAAGGCATGACTTACTATACATCAAACCTCTCCAGAAATCTATTCCAACACTTCATGATCCAAACAACCAGATTTAGATTAGAAAATAGGAAAACTTTTCTTTCTTGTTCATTTTAAGTGCAGTACGTCTGTTCCCCATGCAAAATCATTTAACTGAGTTGAAGACTCATGTCACCCACTAGTCTTCTCTCTTGAAGACAAACAATCTCAGTTATTGTCAATTCTCCTTAACAGATTACATTTTTTTTGGCCTCTGATTATGCTTGAGCTTTTCTGTACTTCTTCCCATTCATCCATATCTTGTTGAAGTGCAGTGTCTTAGCAGCAGCTTTAACAATGCTGAGAATAACAGAAACCTTAATATTAATTTGTGTCTAGCAATCTGTATTCTTGAGTATATTCAAGATTTTGATTACAATCAAGATTATACCTGTATAACCAACATTTTATCTCTCAGAACGATATTGGTTACTGAAGAAGAGAAGGAAGATGATTGTTAGTGGAGAGGAAAGAAAGGATGATTTTTTTTTGTTTGTTTTAAGGCAACATGACCTAGCGGCTCATGTTCAGCTCTCCATAGTGGCTCATTTTTAGCCTTCCATTTTAACTTGTGCATCTGTTTCTGAAGAGTCGCTGCCTAGTCAGTTGTTCTCCAGGATTTGTACAGTTAGGTATGTCTGTGTGAATGAGTGTAATTCAATGAGGCTCTATTGTTAAACCATCTCATTCACCTTAGGCACATACAACATTATGTCTGAGGATTCTTGCTTTATGCAGAAATTATAATAAAAACTAGATTTGCATAAAGCTGAAGATAAAGTTTATTTCCAAGTGAAAATTAGGCATGGAATTTAAAAATCAAAAAAGCAGTACGCAACTAGCAGGGAAAAAAAAGAAAAAAAAAAAAGCTATAAAACTAGTTCAAGCTCAACCTTCCATACATTGTTAGACTGCATTACCTACTCTAGTAATTGATACTGAATTCCCACTGCATCAGGATATAACTCCAAAATTCTTCTAGAGTATATTGTAATCCGTGATATTAATACAGGTGAAGACAAAGTCACTAAAATAAGTGAATAAGAAAAAACAAATCTTTATTTGTAAGAGTTTATCACAATTATTTTTCAGCAACTAAAATAAAGAAAACACTAAAAAAGCTTATAAGTATTATGATTATAACTTCTGAATGACAAATAAATGCCTTGCAAGGTATTTCAAAGAACCTGTCCCTCTGTGAGCTTGTTAAATAACATTTACAAGCATAACTTGTTTAAACTGGCTTAATAATGCTGTTGCATAGTATTAACAAAATATACTGTTACAAAGTCTGGTTTAATTACTGTGCCAATTCTCTCAAAAGCTAACAGAATATCAAAATTATATGCTAGACTGCTTTGTTGGGCATGTTATATTTTTAACATCTAACAAGTCAAACACTGCAGAGGCAAGAAGGAGCTTAAAATGTTGACCATCCCAACTAGGGAAAGAGAAAGCAGTCAGAGGTGCACTGTATGCAAAAGATGCGGCAGGAGGAGTCAGAGCCCTGAGAGATATCGTGAAGCTTCATTTCTATGAGTTAAAAAGGCCCAGGAAGCTGGGTTTAGATATAAAGGAGACAGAAATGAGGGAGGAGTAGCTCTTGGGCACTAAGAAAGCAAGAAAGCATTGCTCTTCTAGGAGAGGTAAGGAGCTGTGCCCCATTCAATAAGGGTCAGGATGTCTGGTGAGACCCCTCATAACTCGAGACCTCCCAAAAGCACCACAATTTGCAGGAATAGAACAGCACGTCTTTGTGAATGAATGACAGCCCCAGCTTTACATTTCTTTGCACTCCTCCCCTACTGAGTCTCTCTTTGCATACTATCATAAAATTGCAGCACTGCCTGGAAAGCAACTGCAAAATTTTGACTGGGTGCCTGCAATCAAATCCTATTAAACTGTTCATAGCATACATCTAAAAGAAGCTACCAGTATAAAGTTCGCAGGCATTTCCCCCCCCTCCCCATTTATACCTGGTTGTAGTAAAGTCTTTAAACTGCTAGCTACAGGTTCCCCGAGGGAAATGCACCTTCTTTCACTCCAGCTAGCCTGCGTGCATCTCGTAACTAGTCACACAGTCAGGAAGCCACACAGTTTTCATTTAAATCAGTGCTGCCTTGACACCTGGCTAGAAACAGTCATTTATGCTTCTCAGCTGGGAAACTGCAGCCAGGTCTCATGACACTGTTCTAGAGAAAGAAAGTACTTCAGCTCTTCAGAAATTTAAAATGAATCATAAGGACATGTCTACACTAGGAGCGATCTGCCAGCATACTATTTAAACAAAGCATTCCTACAAGCAGATCTCCTATACTGGCAAAAAACAATTCTACCCTTCTGCTACAAAAAGAAAAAGAAGAAAAAAAAAAGTCATTTTTACAAGTGAAATAAGCTTCTGGGAAGAATGGCGTCTCATCAAAACCAGTGCAAAAACACAAAGGCCCTTTTTGACACACTTGTGTCAGCCATGTTTCACCATCCAAAACTCGTCGGTAGCACAAACAGGTCCAAGTGCTTATTTATGCTAGTCACCCAGAAATGTCGGTTAACATCGTAATGACTCTCAGGTAATAGTTTGTTTCAGATTTGGCATTTCATAGGCAGTGAAAAGAGACTCCCAACATCAACAACCATGCCAGAGTAAAGAATCAAGTTTCACTGGCTCCCTATACTGCAGTGATATTAAAAAATAATATTTGGGCTAAGATTGTACACAAAGTTTTGGCCCAGAAGACAACTTTGGATATTTTAATTGGAGAAGAGAGTATCAGACAGATCTTCTCTTGTGTGTAACTTCTGGTCTGTACTGCAAAGCCACAGATCAGTGTAACTCCAAGGAACAGAGCACTTCTAACCAGCCTAAGACGGCTTATAAACAATTCCCTAAAGACGTTAGGGTTAAGTATTTTTCAACTTCTGAAAAACAAAATAAGCCAGGTAAAATTTATAACAACAAAGAGTTCAAGTAACAAAACAGTGCAAATGCAAGTCTTTGGCAACACCACTTAAAAAAAAAATGCAAACAAGCTCTCAAAAATAAAATAAAAGCTATAAGCCAGAGTTAGGCAGATAATGACGAACAGAAAGCATTCTACAAAGCAAGATATTAATCTGAACCTAGAAGTAGGTGGGCTTTTTTTTCCATAAACATGCAAGAAAGGCACAAAACAAGTAAAAAAAGACAAAACAAGCCATATACTAAGCACCGTTAGTTCAGTCAGAGATGACATACGACAGGTTGTTACCTCCATCCCATTGATTGTTTACAAAGCAGCAGCACCTTCAACAGGTTTTAAGAGAAATGTTTCGTCTAAGGTTGCTTTCTCAGGTACTTTTAAATCACAAGGGAAGCTGGTAATGAAACTACTGTCAGCCCTCACACCCTTCATTTGTTACAATATGTTGAATATTATAAACCTTCCCAAATCCTCCTGTTGAAAAGACAAATGCCAAAATGGAAGAAAAAAAAAATCCACAGAACTAGGTCAAGAAATCCAGAATGAAACAGAAGTACTCGAAAGAGAGCATCAGAGGGAATATTGCAAAGCATGTAAATTTTGACCACTTTACACAAGAGAGCATCCACTACATCATTATACTTGTTTTCTTTCTACTCCCCCTAAGAAGAATCACTGGCTTTCCTATGTCTTTTGACTCATACRCTCCACATTTTCATTCAGCATAGCTAAAGAGTCTTCTCCCCCCACCCCCCCTCCCCACAGTGGTTAAAACATTAAGCATACAAAGGATATTTTCATGTCTGAAAACCTCAACTGCCTCAATATTTTCAACTTGATTTCTGACATCTGAACTTGATTCTGGGCTTACTGGTCAACTCCATTCCCTTTCAAAGCGCAGGACACTGGCAATGTCTGAGTCAACGATGTGATGGAGTCCAGCAGCTGGACTGCAAGGAAATGTGCTGCTTCCCTCAAATCATGACTCATGTGCCAGGGAAGAACAGCTGCAGCAACTTTGCATTTTATCTGGATACGGTATTTCAGAACTGTTTCAGTTTTGAGCAGAAAATTGTTTCAAGTACATTTAACTGGGCTAAACAGCTACACATTAAAGTATAAGACCACTGTAATAATCAGCCTTAGCGCTCAACACTTATGTGGCCTGAAACAGGAAACACCTTTAAAATAGTTTAACGCTTCATGGTGTCAATGCCTTGCCTGTTAAGCACTCTAAACGCAAATGCATGGTTTCCAAGAGCAAATGCAACAGAAATACCCAAATGTTCCCAGGGAGAAAAAGCACCTTAAATTCTCCATCCCAGTTGCAGGAAAAAAAGAAAAAGAAAAAAAAAAAAAAAGAAAAAAGTTACCTGTAAAATTAGTATTGAAAACCTGCCCATCTCTGATCTAGGAGCAAATACTAAGTTATTATCTTTAATCTTCTCTTTAGCTACAGTTAGCGCATAAGTCTGGCTACCTGTCTTTCTGTAATTGCTACAGTACCATTTAGTTCAAATATAGAACAACCAAGGATTAGTCAATCTGCTTCAAAAATTTGATGAAGAGCATCCTATATATTGCTTAGTGCACAGTATGCTGGTCTTTGGCAGTTTCCTTTATCACATGTTAATCTAAGAAAAAATGCATCTAGCTCACTGAATAAACCTGGCATATTAACAAGTCTATGATTATGCATTTTTTCCCCAGAGAAAATTGAAACTCTTGAAAATAAGCACTTGATAGAAGAATAACCTTCTATAACAGGAAAGTCTACTATAGAGGTCTGCATATTTAACTTACAGTGTAAGTAATGGAACAATCAAAAGGCCACAATTAAACACAACACTGTTTTGAGTCATAACATGCATACTTTATTTAATAATAACCAAAATGCTTTTCCTTTTCTTGTTTTATACAGGCAAATAACATCTTTCTACATTTACCAAATTTTGTCAATTAAAAAAGATTTTTTTTTCTAGTAATGAATTACATTTTTTTCTGCCCCAACTCTGCAAAAAGTATCACAGGGTTATGGAAGGTGGTGATAAAGTTCATCAAGTAAATAATTTAAACAATAAACTTTGAATAATAAAAGAATTAGAACAATGATAAAAGTGTAGGGAAACCTATTAAAGTACATCAGGTACTAGCCAATTACAGGCAATGGAAAATAGGAAGAGATTGCTCTTGTCTGGTACTGGGTAGTGTTCACCTCCCCTTGGGCCTTCACATATGGCTAAAGTCAGAAAATTAAATTGCCTGTTTATTCAATAAAAACTTTCATGACCCTATACTTTCAAATATACCACAGAACCACCTTGTAGGTTCTAGCCAAGACCACCAAGATGATCAGGTATTACAGAGAAGTACCAAAACTAGACAAAAGTTAGTATACCGCCTTTTTGCCGTGTTACAAAAGCTGTGTGCTGTGAGTCTCTGCCAGTTTGCACTGAAAATCTGTAATTCTCTAGGTGACCTAACATCTGCAAAACATTTTATAATTCAATCCATCAGCACACAAGGGTCCCTGCTGTTGTTAACATGGAATCAGCTGAACTAGTAGCAACACTGGTGGGAACTTACTCCATAAAGGAAATGTATTACAGAGACAGGTTCCTGCACTTCAGTACCAACGGATGAGTCACGTTAAGTCTTGCACCATGTTCAAAAGACCATCCTACAGCTCAACAAAATCCAAGTTAAATCACGGTCTGGTCACGTTTGTATTACAAAGCTGCAGTGAATTTCATCTATAGCTGGCACTACAGTATGATAACCCAGCCTGCAATATCTGCAAAGAAATCTATACGGAACAAATACTACCTGCAAAAAATGGAATGTACAATTAATATTATATTAGTAATATATAGCAAGCAAATACATTTATTGATGTGGTAGTTTTGTACATTCATACAAGGAGAAAATGGTGAATACTATGCTAAGAAAAATAGGATAAATCTCATAACTCACCTTATTACAGGAGTCAATATCAATCATGCAAATAACCCAGAATATTTTCCCAGAAAATAAAAGAAAGCATGAGTAATTAATCAACAGAAAAATTTATTTGTTTGCCTCCTTTTACACTACTTTACAAGACCTCTGAGCTGTTTTTTCCTGCTTCTCTTTTCAGCGCAATACCACCAGTTTAGAGAGCAGGAGAATGAACAAACTGGGAGGTAGTATTACAAACAAAATCCAGGAAACCAAACACAGAATGAATATTTAATATAATTAAATGGAATGAGAGAGGTATTCACAAAATGCTTGAGCAATGCTACAGTGAAGAATGCTGTATATTTCAAYTCATTCCCTGGACCTTCAGTAAAGGTTTCAGAGGGCTCCCACTTCCATTCTTGAGACTATTAAATGCAACAGAAGCAAAGAAGAGGTTTGACAGTCTGAACAGTTATACTGATAACACAATTGCAAAGTCCTTAAGTGTCTTTGCAAAGGTTAAAAAAAAAGAAGAAAAATAAAAAAGCAAGATTCTTTTTATTTTACAAGTCACCTTTTAAAAAGGTAAATGAAGACTTCAGACTTTCCAACTAGTTGAAACTTCAGACTTCAGAATTAACTTTTCCTCAAAATTTAAATTGTGTCAGAGAACTACAATTATCAGAATACTAAACATTGATTAAAGCTTTTTATTTTCTATGCCTCAAACATGAAATTATCAAATTTTGTTTCTTTATACTCTAAAAGTTTAGCAAAGAAGCTACTTTACCTTAAGTCACTTATACAAAGTAAGTACTTTCTTATTAACTCAAACACTAAGGCCCATGGCTTCAATATAGGTGCAATAATAAAGGATACTGTTATTACCAGCAATTTATAGCTTTGAATCATATTGTCTGGGAACCCTAAACTCAATAAAAATCGTATAAGAGACAACACACTGCAACTGTCAAACTCATGCAGTCAGGTCTTGGTTTTAGTAACATGAGAGCACAAAATAATATATAAAGGAAAGATGCACTGTTTGACATTTTCCCTTGACAACTTTCTAAGTACACTTATTAACCACTTGGTTCTTTAAGCTCTGGCATAGTAAATTAAATGCCTCAAGATTAAAAAATAAGTTCTTCCCCGTCACAATACTCTTTTGCTCTTTGGAAAAAAGAAAACAAATAGAAGACCCCCAAAATCCTCCCATACTATCAATAACTGCTATTAAACCCGAATTTTCTCACTCATAGCATCTCACTGACCAAGGTTTTTCTAAAACTTCAAGATATAAATACAATTCCAGCTTTCATTTGCATTTTAACTAATTCACCCCTCTGTCATTGTTTACCCATCAGCTACAGCAATGCAACCAGTGTTGTGCTAGCAGTTTCAAAGGAACAAAGGCTATATTCATTTTTGCATTTTCTGCTACTAAGAGAACAGTGAATACATTGCAGTAGCATTCATTTTCCTTTCTTTATTACACCTATTATAAACCATTCACACAACAAGTGTTTGTTTCTGTAATACACCATGAACATTTCATCCCAGAGCACACAAAAAAGTCCAGCAGCCTTTGCAATCATCCAGAAAAAAGAAGAGTTTTTGAACAAACTGTTTCCTCTCAGCTGCCAATGGGATAGACAGTCATATCCATCTTTGTTCCATAAAGGAGAACATTTTATTTTGAGACATGTATCAATTTTTAGTTGGGACAAAACACATGGTTAAAAAAAGCATGTCTGAATGGGACTGACTAACCAGACGAATGCTTTGGTCTTCAGTGAAGATTCCCTGATGTACAAAGCAGTGCCCTTTATACACCTGGTCCAAAGGTTTAGCAAATTCTTATTTTACCATTCTACAGTTGAAGGTCAGTGACTATAGCTGTATTTCTGGCATTTATTGTACGTAATATGAAAAAGTTGCATAATTTTATAGAAATGTCTCAAACAACTCAAAGGTTAGGGAAAAGCAGAACACCTGTAAAAGAATACTAGTCTTCTCTATAAAAGCTATGTTGTATAGAAGTTGTACATTCCATCAATACTACAAGTAATTATAAAAGCAGAACTTGCATGGATAGACTAATACTTTTTTTTTTTGCTCCATTATTGACTTGTTTTCCAAACTATTCAGACTTTTGAAACTGTACTATACCAGACTTCACACTCTGAAATTTTAGAGCGTAAGGCTTGTTCTGGATTAAAGGCCTATTTCTTATACAGTATATGCATCCAAATCTCACTGTAAAGGTTTTTTTGTGTATGTATCAATTATTTATTATGGTAAAGACTGGTAGTAAAATTACAAATATTCCAAACTAATTTAAAGTTCACAGCACTGAATGTTAAACTTTCATACTAATGACAGCTACTGCCCTTCTCCCTTGCCCTGCCACTTCTCCTCTGATTTAACAGGAAAGTATGTGAATTTGAGAACCTGCTGATTCAGGACACCTTACCTTAAGTTATTTTTTAAGCATCTTTTTTTCCTCCCACTACTATGATCTAAGTCCCATCCCATCCCAACCYATCCCATTCCCACCCTCTTCAGCCTTCTGTATGGTCAATAATCCTATCTTGTTCCCTACTTTGAGGAATATACTTGATTGCCCTGCAAAGGGAAAATTCTGTTGCTACCAAGGCTCCTGATACAGCTTTGCAGTACAGAAAGACACTGGTTCACACTTTTAATGCCTTGGAAGAAGGAGAGACTACTGTCCCGAGCTGTATGGGTATAATATAAACCAGATGCTCTGGTGCATTGAGCAAACTATTAGTTTAACTACATCTTGACAGAGCAAGACTAATAAATACTTACACATTTGTGTTTGTTTTTCACCTTTGCAGGTGATCTTTACCATTACCCAGTTAAAATATCATAAGTTAGCATCACTAACCTATTGTTAGCAATATTAGCTTCTGTATTTATGTAACTGAATATTAAAATCAGCTGTGTTGGACTTAGAGCTAAGGAAGCTGTATTTAAAACATCTGATTTCCAAATCAGAGATGAGGCTCAGTTCAATCAGCTGAAACAAAAATATTATGCTTTGACAAATAAAAAAACATTTTAAACATAACATAAGACTGTTACACTGTTAAATCAGACAATTTTATATTCTATGGATATGCAAATAGCAAGAAAAGTAACTTATAAATAACCTCGATGACTGGACATCCACCTGAGACTTTTCACATGAACTTTAATTCTTCTCATTGCATTGAAGTGTGGAGGATGTCTGAGGATATTGCTTGTGACCAATGTAATTTTGTTTTGTGATTAAACTCAGGACACAAAACCAGAAGTCCTTAACTTCAATTAAAAAGCAATAGCTCTGACCTCTGTGGGCTGTACACAACAGACCCTGCCTGGGGCAGGGGGAGAGAAAAAGAAGAATCTATGCCCATGCTGGAAGCGGCAACCCTTCTGCGTAAAAGGATTCTGCCTAGCACCCTTCCTCCATCCCACCCACCCAAAGCTTCACAGAACAGACCTGCTTGCCTTGGCCACAAGAGAAGTTGCTTAGGCTGAACTAATTAGAAATACATTGATAACTTTGCAAGTTGCATAAAAATAAACAAGTCCACATCTTTTCAAAAAGGTAGAATCAACTTTTTGTAAGTCTAACAAATATCTGAAGAAAGTAATCTCCAACTCAAAACTGTTTGGAGATAATTTTTGTGTCACATGACCTATGTATACCACTACACAAGAATCTGTCAAAGAACTAGTCATAAATACAATGCTAACACAATTCTGAGAGCATATTTCTCCTGAAACAACTTGTCAGCAGGTACAATAATAAATTACTCAAGTGATGCACCTAAGGGGGAAAATATCCTTTTAAATACATAGGAGATGAATTCTGCCAGTAATTAAACACACAAAAGAGTAACCAATCAGAAGTCAAAGAGATACTGTCTTATGACATTAAACAAGTCATTGTACATCCACAATGTCTGTGTCCACAGCCATAGAAAAACATTTCACATTAATATTTAAAATACTAATAAGTCACCTTGTATTTATGACTCATGTTCATGTGTGTAAACTATGAGCAGATCTAGTGTTAGTTATTCATCCTTTTCTATGGCATTTCTTCATTTGAAGGCTATGTAGTTTTACCACAACACTGAAAGCAAACTACTGATTAAATATACAGCAGTTCATGTTCTGTTATTCTGCTGGTTGGTAAAAATATTTAAATGTAAAACTATATTGTTTATTCCAATATACAGCTTATTTCAAAGTTGTTAAAAATTGGTGCATTATCAAATGTATACATGTTTAAAAAAAAAAAGAAAGAAAAGAACTACACAATTACATTTAGAATGCAATAAAGTGAAGTGAACATGCATGAGCCTATCAAAGCTCTACTCCTGAACAACCACCCCACTAAGATATTCACAACATTTTACTTCTGGGTCCAGTCCTAGAAGTCCATAAGCATTGTTTGATCATATTACATGAGTATGGATGGCAATGTAATATTTTCAGAGGCACCTGAGTGTCAGTGGAATCTGACACACAATCAGCCAGATGCTTTGAAAGCATTTATTATATTTGGGCTTTCAGTGAAGGACACTGGATTACAAGAGCTGTGTTTGTCTTGTTACTCATGAAAGATAGAGTTCTTTTTGCTTTTAATCTGATTGTGTTTCCTCAGTAAACAAATCTGAATGCAGCTTTCACAAGATAAAATACATTACAGGCTATGCTACTTGATCAGAATTCAGGTGGTTTTAATTCATTCTTAAGCTTTCCAATATTCAGAAGCGTACAAAAAGGCTAACCAATCTCATTTAGTGAGAGACACCCRCCCATGCAATGAGAGAGGAAGCTGAGACTATCATGTTCCCCAGGCTGAAGATCCATCGATGCATCTCTATCAATGCAATTTAATTTTTTCATTTTCACTACCTAGGGTATGGAAACATACCTTAGCTACTTTTCTTAGGAATCTCTTCCAGCCTCAGGCATTTCAATATCATCTTCACTCTTCCTAGTGACACATGAGGGATTAAGTAAGGTTCAAGTCCTTTCTCACTTTTGTCCCCTACAGAGCTGGAGTTTGACCGTACCTGCACACTACAACAAAATGCTGTTCCGCACTTTGTGTGAAACTCAGTCTAAATGACTACTTGCAAATTTCACAGCATACAAGTAACCCTTCCCTGTACTCCCACCCAATCACAATTCAAAATTAGTTCCTGTAGGTAGCAAGCAACATATCCAATACAGAGCATTCGGCACTCTCCATACATACAAATTTAGAGACAGATTTATGAATGGAAGGTAATAAGATAAATAATTTGGTTTTCAATCTTCTATGCATTTTCCTCAACTTTATAACTAAACTCTTGCGGCTGAACTCATTCACACTTCTACTAACCTGACGTATTTCCTGGTCTATTTTGTATCACATTTCTCTGCTTTTATCCAATCACTGTGAGAAGTGATTCTATTTTAGATTTGGAACAATTCTAGTACAGAACTTTCTGAATTATTAACAGTTTACAATTTCACATAATGTCAACTTGATAAATTATTTTTGCAGGTTAGGGGACTTTTTCCTTCCTGTAAAGTAGACATAAATATTTTTGTATGATTGTTGTTCCAAATTTAGGTTTAGCAAAATTGAAGTTTTAATGAAAAATGGATTTATCTTATAGGTCAATCTCTTTGTGGCAGCTCTGCAAAGCATGGTGTATATAGCTAGCACTTACAAATAATAACAAATTACATAAAGCTCAAAAAAAAACAAGTAAAAGGCTTGTTTTAAAAAAAATTCCCATTAATTTTATAATCTTAGTATTGCAGATCTACAATAGAACAAGTAAACTTTACACAATAATCTGACCAAACATAAGAAAGGCTTGCTAATCTAATATCTTCTCAGCATCTAACTAATGAAAAATGCAAGAAAGCAAACAGTATGTATGCTAAATCACAGGGGTTTTAGTTAAGTGTTTAGATTATTAATCAAATGTGTTATCAACAGCAATAAATCCTGTTTGGAAACAATTCTGACATAAACAATCTTTTGAGTTAATCAATGACCCACAAATTTAAACTCCCAAATTTAATTAGCTTTATCAGTCCACTTTTAGTCATGTGAATTCTGTTAATTCATACAGTTCATTCAAGACAAGCACTAGCTTACTCTGAACTAMGCGAAGTTCATTAGCAGTCCGCCTTAAGAAAATAAATAATCAAGATCTTTCCAAGATCTTAAATATTACCACCAATACACTATCTACTCCTTCAAAGTCTAAGGTAAAATTGTAGAAAGCATGGTTATTTCCCATTCTACTGTATGCAGCTTGCTTTGTCATAATGCAATTGCACATGAGCAGAGATTTTTTTTCTCAAGTAAGAGTTTTAACAAGTTTGCAGAGAAGTATGCAGTGTCTGCATATTTAATAAAATAGATCAAATTTTGTGCCTATCAGCTTGACATTTCCCTTATAAATTTATAACCAAAGCCTTTATGCAAGTACAGTAGATCTAAAATTTGATGGTTAGAGAACAGAGACCACTAAGAGAATAAGGTCACCCGAAAATGTAGGTTTTATTCTTTGACAAAAATAAAGATTCTTAACATACCTTTCCTCCTAATTCCTCACAAGTAGAAAAGAAAACAAGGAAACTAACAGAATAATCAAAATGTGAATGTGCTTTACGCTCTCCCCTTCCCACCTCCTCCAAAATTCTGCCACAGCCTAGATTAATTCTATAGTGCATACATCTGTGATAGCCTTTCTCACCTTGCGCCTTGAAAGCTCACTGGAAGGAGCTCTTACTTGACAACTGTTCGTGTGAAAGACCCCTAAGACTGCAGCTACTGCAGAGGGCAGTGTGGACCAGCTGAAAGGTAGCTCACTCTTCCCCACTAAGTTATGCTAGTCATCTAGCGTAAATTGCCTCTATATACCAGCAGGCTGGCCATAAGAAATGAGCTGCTCCATGTGCCATTCAATGGATGACAAGGCAGATGATATTACTTTCCAGAAAGGGTGTCACAAGTAAAGCTCTGATGAGATCCCTGCTTAATGCATTATGCCTTTCTCATATTTCACACGGAGCACTCCCTTGTTGACAGGCAATTGCATTTCAATGACTAGTATGTAGGCAATTCAGCGTGTATGTTTTGCTTTAAAGTTCAGGGGTTTTAAACATCTAGTGAAAAAACAATTCTTCATCCCATATCCTTCATCCTGTAACTGGAGGAGGAAACCTTTATACAGACTGGTATTTTGGCATTCTTGTATAGCCTTCGTGATACAGATTAAAGCAACAAACACAAACTGCAGTCTTCACATTTGTCATTTTCATAAAGTAGCTTTTAATATTTTGTAAATATTTAAAGTAGACAGTTAGCTTTATTTACATGAATAAAAACAAGGATGCCATAGCACTCACAGAAACCCTTATGCTATCCTCATCATTTTCCTATTTTGGAATAACATGGAGTAAATGAGATCAAGCAGGAATATTTGCCTTCCTTAATTATTTTGCTTTGCTAATTGAGACCAAAGGGATAAATCACAATCACTGCACTTATTTCATCTAATTCAGACAGTGAGAAATTAGGGGCCAAGTGAGACATTTCATTTGTTTGCATGCAGAACAAACGGCAAAGGTCTGTACGTGAGATCAGCTTTTTATGCATTTGTGAAAATAATCTTAAGCAAAGAAACTGTTACGAAACACAGAGTGATCATAAACAGTAGGTAATAAAAATGTGACCCATAATATTACCTCAACCTGAAGGCTTATCCAAGCTACATGTAACCTTGTCAGTACACAAGGAGAACAAGCAAGTTTTAACCACCTAATCTCTATCCACTGTGACAGGCTGGAACTGTAAACTGCAACTGCACTGCTTCATTAACTGTGTCAAATTAATGTTGAATTGTAAATAGAAGCAGTGGTTAAAAGGGTTTTTGTAAATTTAAGCAAGCAAGCAGTGGTATCAGTCCATAACCCTTCAGTCATTTCTAGTCTATGGAGGGCAGGGGTGGGGAAGGGAGTAATGTTTCCATGACTCTGCTTGATTTGGCTTGAATTTATTTATCTATTTGAAGTTTTCAGTCATACATCTGTGTGTCTACAGCTTTATCCTTTACTCATAGAAGGTTATTTCTGAAATGAGACAAGAGAATCCTCTCTCACTTTCCACTTTCACCAAAGTGCCACAGCAATTTGGGAAATTAAGCAGCAGATGCAGCAAAACAAAGGTATCTCCAACTACAAAACTAATGAATAACAGATACGTAACCTATGAATGCCATATACATTGTTTTCTTGCCCCTTACTTCCCAATACTTTTACATAACACCCTGCCCCGTGAACAGTAGACTGGCAGGTGCAAAATTCGGATCTTTTAACTACCTGACCATCATTTTACCCAAGTCAGTTTATGTAAGGAGCTGTTTTCCATTCTGTTATGAGAAGGGAAAACACTGTCTATGCTTTTTCATAAGTAATGTTTATATTAAACTAACACAACCAGAATCAAAGTGAATTAAACTCTTTTTAGCTATCGTTAAGTAGGAAAAATTGAACTAGCAGTCTATAAAGACCTCTGTTGTGACAAGGATAACATCACATTGATTGTTTGCAACATATTGTGCTATATGATTTTAGCAGAAATAATGGTTTCTGAACAATACGTACATATATGTAGCTTAAAATAAATATATAGAAACAGTAAGGAAGACATCTGTCAGCAGGCTGGTAGAAGACATACATCTTCCATGTTCTAGAAGCAGTGTTGTTGCAGCCCTGATGGTCTAAGGATATAGGCAAAATTGATTTTGGAGACAGAGGTAATAGCTTTTAACAGATCAACTAGGTACACACTTAGAAAAAGTCAGTTTCCGCATGTATTGAAGAAATGCTTCTGTGTCCAAAAGTTAGTCTACGTTTGCCAAATGAGGTACTCAGTTATCTGATAAAAACGTAGCATCTGCCTTCAGAATTTCTCTTGTATAGAAGGTGACAAGAAAGCTGAGCAAAAGAAAGGAAAGCATTGTTGATTAATCAACTAATAATAAATCCCAAGATGAGCATCATCTACACTGTTTCCCATACTCCCTTCTCTGATTGCCTCTGCATACACCCAAAGAATCCAAGCCTTTGGACCTCCACTGTTTGTGTCACAATTTTACTTCATAACAAACCTTAACAACAATACGAATATATTTGGTCTACTAATTTACTAAAGTATTTATTGGTTGAGTGGCCTTAAGTGTTATTCAAAAAAAAAAAAAAAACAAAAACAAAAAACCCACAAGATCTTCCCTGATTTTCTTTTTATGACATCCATATCAGCAGAAAAGCTGTTAAAATAGTCAAAATTGTGTTCAAACAAAATGCATTTCTTTTACAGCTATTTTCATCTTGAAAATTGATAACTGTGCATGAGCATTCTTCAGTGCCACAGTAAGTCATCAACTACACATGACCCATCTACATAATGACAGCTTTAGGAGAAGCAATTTCAGCTTTTATAATGACAAAGAATTATCAAAAGTTACAAAGAAATCAAGGTTCTCTCTCTCTCTAAAACACACTTTCAAGTTTTCTAACTACTTTCAGCAACATAAGGACTACTTAAAAGCAATTCTGTATTAACGTTTGCAACAAGAAAGTTGTTAACAGAACACAGAAATCCACTAGTAAATCAGCAAACAAATCATAATGACTGAAAGAATGCTAATAAGAAAGCAGCTAAAATACCAACTGTCTCAATGGCATCTAAAGTCTAGCATGTGCTGAGAACCTGATTTGAAGAAATAAATTTGAAAAAGAAAGAAACTGAAAATTATAGCAGCCTTAAGTATGTTGTCTGAAAGCTACAGGTTTAAGTTTCTTAAACCCCTGGCCTAATTCTATTTAGTTTGGGTATCCAATTACAGCAGTTTTGAAAGCAACCAGTAATCTTTTAACTGAATTTCACATGCATTTCAGAAGACATGTCAACTCAGGCAACTGAGTACTAACCTGTAATTCTAGAGTTCTTCTTTTGCCAGAAAGTGATGAAATTTCAAGTATGTTAGTTTATTTCAACAGAATGATGTCACACATTGGTTTGCTGTAATAATGACACACTTTATGTTTTTCTTTTACCATTTTAATCTGTCTTTACAAGTCATTTGAGCAGGACAGGAAGTGTTAATTATTCACCAGACAGATTGCTGGTCTTGCCTGAATTAGTCACATGAGAACACTAATAGTAAAAGACGACACTGCATCACAGGATAATGGATAATAATGGGGTCCTATCTTCATCATGAGAGTGCTACAAAACCACCTGAGACTTGCAGATATGTAACGCAGGCGGTTCTTGCTCTTCTAATTGCATAGCAACTCTTCCGATTGAGAGGGACTGCCTCCACCCACCACAAACACTTCCTTCTCCATGAATACCCTTGGAAACAACATGTCAATAGGCCAATGTTGTTCTAGAGTAAGTTCTGATTTAAAAGAAACACCCCCCCMCACACACAGGACAGAGCTTGAGAAACTGTAAATACTCCTTGCCAAAGTCTTTCATTCGAGGCTCCTAAAGTACTGTGGAATGAAATGAAGAGTGATATATGCTTCATTAATGAAGGAGAACATGTAAGAGAAAAAACACAGGCTGACCGTCACACAGTCAATCAGCAGCAAAACAAGTAACACATCCTTTCCAAACTTAAGAGCCAAGAAAGAGACTTAAGGAAAAAGAGACCAAAAAAAAAAAAACCCCATCCCAAAACAACCAAATCTTTTATTATCCTTATCTTTACGGGTTTATAGTTTCTAATCTTTTGTGATAAGTGTAAGATGTAACAAAAACAATTTAACATTAGAGGTTCAACATCTATATATTTGGAATTACAGTACCCAAGCAGCAAGTCAAAACTGCAATAGGTCTAATGTCCATAATAAAACCAATTACTTTACTAACAAACTACAGGCAAAAGAAGAGAAAAATATACATAGTGACAATCAATAGTTCTGTTTCCAATTTCTAATACCTAACTAATTCTGGAGAAGATACATGCTATAAAAGAGGCACGTTAAGGGTGTCAAAAACCCTCCATGCATTTCAACAGAGCAGCAGAGTTAGTCCACTTCCTTAAATCAAATGAGGAGTCAACATACTCCATATTAAGTTAATAATTAATTCCAAGAAAAGTTCAATTTCAATTACTTTGCCAAGTAGTATTAATCACAAAGCCCCAATGCCAAGAAAAGAAATTTGAAGTGTTCAAATACTATTGTTAATTGCTTTCTTTTGAAAGCCCCAAAATGATAAGCTAACATGTAGGGAAGTTACTGAGTATATATTGATTAATCCTAAAAGCCCTATATCAATTATAGCACAACTGACTGTTCATCCACAGATCTAGGTAAAAATAAAGGAAAAAAAAAAAAAGCAAGATTTCAGCTGCTTCAAAGAACTGCTGTAAATTTTGAGCATTTTTAGAAAGGAAATCACAATACTTACCATGACAAATTTTTCCTATTAAACTGAATAATTAAACTAACATGCTTACAAGATGAAACTAGGAGAGAACCTTTACAGTAGAAACACAGAGGTTAAAAAAGCTTTCACTCCTTCAGAGAAGCATGCAATCAGAAGTTCATTCTAAAAATAAAAATTATTAGATGTAAAATTGATTAATATGTTAACAATTCAAGAGAACACTAGAAACCTATCTGCACTGAGAAGCGAACATTTGTTAACACACGTGCAATTTTAGAAACCATTATTGTCCATTAGTTCACTGAAGGAATTAAAAAAAAAAAGCAACACTAGGACATTAAACAATGAACAAGCATTACTACATGTGACACTAATGCCTGTTCTTGTAGACCGGTATTGGCAATACCTGATCTAAGATTTACCTTCTTTCTCCAACTAAAAATGCATTTCATTGAGCAATATTGAATCCTTGTTACAGAAAAAGTTTCACAGACATATAATTGATTTACCAGCAACCTAGACTCCTTAATATTGATAATACCTTGGACCAAAATAGCATCTAATCAACAGTTAGAAAGACAGTGCAATTTCCAATACTGAGGGATTCTTGCTAAATGACAGCACTTCACCTACTTTAAGACTATATATGCAACTTCCTCTGAGACACCGCTAACAGCGTGTAATTAGAGATCAAAACACTGCTGTCATGGCAACAAGGCTGATCTCAGTAACATAGCCATATTGTGATGGCTGATTGTGTTTTAGCAGTTATGTCAATGAGGACACGATTTTGGATTCTGCTTTTCAAATTCCACATTAAGAAGTCATCATGGAACAAGCCTGCTATTCGTAAGCACTTCTAATCTAGTATTATGCTCCCTTCCTCTCTCCCTTTCTTAAGAGTTGAGGGATTAAACAGGACTTTTTCATTCAAACAAGCAGAAGTTAAACATACACATTACTAAAACAAGTCCTCAAGTTAAACAGCTCATCCAGCATCAGATAGTAAGTAGACTAAAGAGCTAGAAACTAAAGATAGTAATCATTAAACAACCTCTTTTTCTCTCAGTTTCTCTGATGGCTTACAAAAATTATTTTTAGGAAAACCAGTTTGTATCTCCATCCAGAATTTTCTCACTTTCTTGCTTTAATTTGCACCAAATAATGATTGTAAATCGAAGACTAACCAAAATATATTTATTAAATGATGTAATGCCAATGGAAGTAATTTTTAAAAATATGTTTCTCTGAAACACTCATAATACAAATGCTACAACCTTAAGAAACTGAAATTTATCTTCCTCACATTGACCTACATTGTTCAAGTTCAGAGCGTGCATATGGTGGCCAGATTAAACAGCAGGAAGTGAACAGGATACCTACGATTCTTTGTCAAATAATGTAGGGAAGCGATCCCTGCTGCAGGTAACTGGAAGGCCCTAGAGGACATGTTATATGTAAAAATCCATCAGCAATTCCCCAATACGACTTCTCTGTACAAGTACCACAGTTACCGCAATGCTACTATTCAAATGCTATCAATAGAGAAATTGAACACACAACTGTTAAATGCCTTGGGTCCCCAATTCTAGAAATGTTCAGTCCCTCCATCTGAAATATTTTTCTGAATATGCGTAAAGAAACATTTACAGTAAATGGAACAATGTATTACAGTACGCTGATTTCTCCTGWGCTCCAAATTTCAAAAAATGGGTTTAAAAAAATTAAGTTTAAACCCTACATTCCTTACGCATATAAAATTCCCACAAATTCAAAAACAATTCATCCCTAACATCTATGGTGTTACTTCAAGACCTTAAATTAGAAGATAATGGTTGGGCATTTTTGCATGAATCTAAAAAATGCCACCCCACTTCTACTGTATATTGATGTCATCTCTGCAGTCTGAGGTCACTGACTGTCGTCATTCACACAAAGGCTTCATTTTGCATTAGCTGCATATAGTGTCTTCACCGGTATTCTCCTATGTGGCCTTCTCAGCGTTCAGAGGGGTATGCCTTTTTCATAACCTATCAGCAAATAAACAGACCTAACCTCCCTTATAAATCCAGTTCATGCTGCAGTTATTGCCCAATTTTCAATTTCTTCTTTCAGAAATGAAGAAGTGGCTCCTTGCTAGTGAGTCCTGCCTACACTGAATTGACGGGAAATGTATCCTTCCAAAGTGCCATCTGAGCAAAACAAGTTGAAAGGGATTCATCTGGGGGGTGGGGGAGAGAATAGTTCAATCTAATTTACCTGCCTAAACTGAATATGAATTTTTTCTCTGACATCCAAATAAGGGTTTCACCACAGTCAAGATGAAATAATGCCATAACAAATCCACAAGATATTTGTGTTAACACTTTCAAGATCCCAAGGCATTCCATCAGGGTTGCATATTTGAGGAGATACAGAGGAGCACACTGAAATTTTAAACTTTAAAGAAAATCAGCACTATTTTGCTATGAAATTATATCACATTCATCATTTCTGCCTACTGCCTCTAAGGAARCCTGCATTTTTTTTCAATATGCACAAGTTTCTAATTTAAAATCATTTTAAAATCCAATTAAAATTGTCATAGCATGTTAAGGAAAATACTTATGTCAAAACCAAGCATCCCCAATGAATCTACTCCTCAAGGATCACTTTCTAAAGTTACTTCTTTGCACCACTGCAATTTCAACACCTTAAAGGAAGTATTGGGTTATGATGCTTCCATTATTTCAAGATTTTAATATTACAGCTGAGCCCAACATGCATTAACATATTTGTGCAAGTTTGATGTTGGAGTGGTTAAAATTTATGCAACGAAAACCAGTAGCAGTATTCTGTTAAAACTGACACCAATATTATAACCCTCTAACAGACTGGGCTTACCATTAGAAACTTATTGAACAGGCTTTGAGTCCTACTTAAAATAAAGCAGTAGACAAAACACAACATAACTATGCTACCATACAGTAGTTGAACATTTTACTAATTACTGTTAAATTTTGTAGCACTAACTAAATCACAATACCTTTAACTAGTCACTGTTTACAAAAGAAAGCTAAGAAGATGCTGACAAGAAGATAGAAAGAAAAATGGTAGGTGACCTAGGTGCCATGACTTTCATGCTCTTAACTCCTCCAAGCTTCACTAAGTAGCACACAAAACCTATTTCATTCTTGTTAGTTCCACTGATAGGAGCAGCAGCTATGAAACTGAATTTCACTCTGATTGATGAGGAAGTTACAGCTAGATTAAAAGCTGTGGGACACATCTGTCTATAATTAGCATTGCATCCATCTATAATTAGAAAATATTTTCCACAACAGTTTTTTATATGAAGATTTGAATAAATTCATGGTTTAAGCAATTATTTGTTTTCCCAAATTCTGGCTTCACTGGAGAACTAAACGGATATTTTTAATCAACCAACCAGGCCTGGTTTTGTATCTTCTTAAATGAAACACCCTCATATACCATATGCTTGAATTTATTCATTTCTTAGAATTATCACACAGCAACATTAAAGCAAACAAAATCAATCACTTTTTCATAAGGAAAATGGTTAAATTATGGAACTACTTGCTGCAGGATGTCATGAAGGTCATGACTACAGATCGATTTAAATAGTCATTATGGAAATTCATAGAAAAAAATAATCAAGAGCTGCTAAGCCATAAAACAGAGGACAGCCTTATGTCAGATTGACAGAAGAAAAGGAGGTATACTAGATAAGCATAACTGCATGCTTTCTCTGGCCTTATCCATATTCCCTCAGCATCACTTATCACCCAAATCAGAGACAAGGCTGGATGCACCTTTGGTCTGATCCAGAACAGCTGTTCTCTATTAAATAACAAAATCTCCTTTTCTATTTTGTCTATTCTATTAAGTACTCCAAAAGAAAGCACTGTTTTCACATTCCTGGAAAAGAGCTTATTACAGTTAAAATACTAAATCCAGTTCATCTGCTTTTACTTTGAGTGCCAATAACCCCTATTCCTAAAGGTAAGGTTTTGCAGCAAATACAAAATTTAGCTCTGATCCAAAACGTGATATCTTATGACTATGGTTACAAGGGAAAATTGCTCAGTGTATAGAAAACTAAAATTTTAAATTTTCTATCTTTTGGCTTTAGTTGAGATGCTTTTCTAGTTGTATTATGACTAAGGGTAATCACAGGAACCTCACAGTTTATCGCTTTATTCTGTATATTCTTATTCAAGCAGGGAACATGATAAAGTGCAATTTTCTCCCCATTCTCTTCTTCTCAGATAGAAGTCTTCTCCATGTCTCATAATTCTCAGTATCTTCCAAAATTAAAATCCAGACAGCAAATTTCAGGGTCTCTCCAATCGTCTATCATCCTCTGTAGCATTTCCTGGGAAAACTTGTAAATAAATCAATTCCTCTCTAGGCTTTTTCTTTCTGTTAATTAAATAATTTCTTGTTTCTATTTGAGCAATACACCTATCTCGCAGCAATTAATGATGGCTTTAACTGCAAACTGCTTCATTCTCTCTTACCAAAGGGCTTAACACAGTATTAAATAAGTTCATGCCTAGCAAACCAAAAATACAATATTCAAGTATTTTTGGTCTTAAACCAAAACAGAATATAAACACCACAACAGGTAAATTAATTATTTGATCCAAATCAAGTAGAATTTCCTGCAATAGATGGCCTATAAACATTTGTAATAAATAGAAGTAAGCTCTTACCTTCCTTAAAGAAAAAAAATGTTCTAGGTCTCATACAAGGCAGTGAGAATTAGCCTTCCTAAAATACGTCATTAATTTATTTATTGATTTAAAACAATTTACCACTTTAGAGGGAAGACTGATATTTCTCATCATCAACAGAACTGCAGAGAAATCCTGACCCTCACACAGCACCAACCACACACAGCAATGCCAAGGCACCTTTATTTTATCTTCATTACTCACTGTTCACTTAAAGACCTCAGTTAATACGAATATACAGTAAGTTACTTGGCAGCCAGCATGTTGTCTTCCATAAACTGACAATTTCATAGCTTATTCTAGCATCTGATCCAAAGATTCAGTAAGTGAAAGCCCCACAAAGTTATTGCATCATACTAGACCGTGAAAAATAATCCTCAGAGAGAAAGGTACGTTTTTCTATTGTTTACTCAAGCCTCATTTAGGAACATCAATGTGGTATTTCAACACTGGTTAAAGCAAAATTAGGTTTATAAAGGCATTATTCATTCAGTAAGAATGATGACCTACACGGACTATGAGATTAGAAAGCATTTTTTAAAAGGACAGTCACAGAGTTCACACAGAATGAACAGCTGCAATCATCAAAAAAAAAGAAGGAAAGGCCTAGCCAAAGAGTAGGCTTCTTAGTGACATATATATATATATATATATATATATATTTAGTCAGTATTTGTTTAGAAGCAAAAAGCAAGCTTTGGTGATATACAGTCACAAACTAATCACACTCATGTTATATGATTCACCATTTGATCATATGTTTTATTTTAGTAAACGAAATTGAGAAAAGAGCCAGATTGGCATGGCAGAGACCTGGTGATATATAAGTAATTGGAAAATCCAGACTCGGAAATAAACTCTGGATTGGGCCAGCACAGAATGCTCGAGGCACAATGTCTCATCACGTATATGATGCATGCAGTGTCAAAGAAAGGCAGGATAAATGGTAACATCCTGCAAAACCCCTGCTGGCATGTTCTCAAACAGTATTGCCATCAGCTTTAGCTGACTACAGTACCTTATAGTTGCCAGAAATAAGATGAGATGAAACTAATCATACTGTGTTTTCAATCAACTTCCTGCTGGCTGCCACCATTTCAAGAATGGAATTCATTTGTTTTATGTCCATTAACATATTTCCTTCTTCTCTGGTTCTAAGGTACTGAATGCAATGGCATGGTATCAGCCTGAATCATAAGAAAATAAGCAGCATTCACTACAGCACAAATAGAATTGTAAAAGTATTACCCTCTCCGACTTCTCTCTTCCCAGTATATATGATTCTACTAGCCAAGTGGTATTTTAGCTTACAACTCTCACCTATGCATATAACTGTTTAATAGTAAAAGTCCCAGCCCTTTGATGAGCTATACACAAATGAAACCTTTGTGGAGTCCTTTAAAAGCCAGTGGGTACCTGCAAACATCAAGTTCATTAAAGGATTATGTCTCATCTCTAGTAAGCATAATGGCTTAACTGGAATACATACATATAGTAATATTTTCATGTGTTTGTTATTGTAGAGCCAAATTATATATGCCATAAAGTGAAACAAGTTTCTGAAAATTGCAGATTGAAGAAAAAAAAATGACATGATCTGCTAATCAGGAAAAGCAGAAGAATTATTCCAGAATATAAGAATAAGATGTTAGGCACAAGAATAAGATGTTAAGCACAACTTAAACTCTAAATGAAGTAACCCAAAATCACTACTTGCATACTGCACCCTTTCCAACCTTTGTACACTGAAACTATTCCAATAAAAAGTGAAATATTTGTAACTGACTGAAGTTTAAGATATAAAAATAGGATGAAAGTGGTGCGAAAATATTTCCAAACAATAAGCTGTGTGACTTTTTCATAAAAAAAATGAACACATGAGTGTTCATTCAGTTTAGATTATTTGGGCATGTGAAATGATTTTATAAAATACAAAAGTCATCTCAGTGCTCCATTGAAGCTTCATTTGATGAAAAATGACAGACTAGACACTCTTAAAAACAGCTTTTTCTTGATGGCCTTGGAAGTTTTCAGGATGGCTTTTGTGATCTTCAACAAAAAGTAAGAAAACGTTAGCTATTGACCTTAAACAGATGCTTCGGAAGTTCTGAAGAGTCTTGCTAAAAAAGTCCCTTCTTTCAGCTGTTCATTTTCCAGTCTCTTAGATCTTGAAACATCAAGAGTTTAGTAGTTTTCCAGTCACTAGAGATTCTTGCAGCCTACAGGCTCTGAATTTCCAATATAAAAACAAGCAGTTTAAAAGAACCCTTCAAACTTTAATGCAGTAGTACATACAGTCCTCTCTGCTAATCTCTTTGCAGATTAGCTTTACCAATGTGCATTTCAGGAGATACTTCTACCATAGTTCACCTACAGGCAAATTTCAGCCCTGAGAGCCATAGCTCACTTCACTTTTAATGCTTCTTTCAGTATTTTCCTTAATATTTCCTGTGCTTGTTGATTACTGCAAAAAATATTCATCTTACTGTAAATGCTACTGCTAAGCATTACATAAACCAAGGGGGGGGGGGTTATACTTGGCAAAGATGTACCCTACTGTTTGGCTCATTCACATTGAATTGTTCTGTTACCTACATGGTTCTGACTCAAGAGCAACCTTGAAAGGATTCTCAGTCATTGGACTGATGGGGACAGGTATGGGGACAGGTAAACCCCAAGCAACACAGTTCCTCTACACGACTTTATTTACAAATTTTGTACAAATCACTATGCTAAACTACAGGCTTCAGAACTTTTCACAGCCCTAAATGCCTTGCAGATAAAGGGCAAATATGGCCCTGTTACTCCAAAATGTGACTTGACAGACACATAAAAATGACATGAAAGTGACATAAAAGTCACTGGTAAGACAGTCTTCTTTAAGACACGTTGCTGATATAACCCTAACTGACATTACCTAGAGCAGCTGAATTCCAGCTCCAGATGCATGCAAGTCTTTTTGCCAGCATAACTTACTCTTCAGAAGACTGTTATACAACTGTAACAGTAGAACTCCTGCCATTGCAGCTTCCCTAGGACATATCTACACAGTTTTACTGGCAGATCTTTTCAAGTACTAGCAAGGCCTAAGTAAATAAGGATAAACAACACAGATTTCTTCAGGACCAAGAAATATACATATAAACAAACCATCATTATGTCTTTATTTTCCCTGGAAAAAAATTTAGTTTGCCATTGTGTATTGAAAGGTACCAGATGGACAGTTATAGAAAAATAGATTAAATTATCCACTGTATGGGTGAAGAAAATGAGTTCTTTTCACAAGACTGTCTGACAATATCTTAGAAGAAATACTACTGCATGGATGACACCCCAGGAAAAAAAGGAGCAAAAAAATAACATTTTGATAGTTGTTTGTGGAAGGCAAACATATTAAAAAAAAAAAAGTCAACTTTAAAAGCAATGGGTTTACTTGATAGTCTCCTGTCACCATTAACCAGATCCTCAAACATGAAACACCAGATTTTCTTCTCATTAACACAACACATTGAACTAGCTAAAAAGTTCAGCCTGAAGTTCACTTTCAAATTTCTGACTCTCTCTTCACATCAGTATCATGTTACAGAAGTCAGTATACTACATTAGAGCGAGTAGCAACTTGTTTTCCATTACATTACAGAAAATACCAGGCCCAGATATAGGAATCTACAAAGCAAAAATAAACAAAACAAATAGAACAAAAGAATTACTCTATATGTAACAGTATGTCTTGTAAGATCACTCCCAACAGGACCATGGCATTTGTTGCAGTTCAGGCTTCTGTCATAACTCACAAATGGGATTTCATTTAAAACCCTACCACTCCAATAAGACAACCAAACATAGACTATTGTACAGTGACATCACCAAATCACTATTACATCTCTTCCCTCTCACTGCCCACTCCCTTAAAGCACCTTAAATCGTATGACATAAATCCCAAGAAGGTACCAGCATAGGCAAGTGTAAATCTCAGGTGGGCCCTCACAAGTCTCTTTAGGCACATACTCTTTGAACATTTCATAAATGTTAGGGACTAACGTTTCTGTGATGTACATTAAAAGCATTTTATGAAGACGTGTCTCTGCCAGTATACCATCTGCCATGATACATATGATTAAAAAATAAATCAAAAAAAAAAAAAGGAACATCTTCAATAGACATGACCCTAGAGATGAAAGTAGTTTAACAAGGGCAGGCTTAATTTTTTTTTTGCCTTTGGCAAACAGGAATAACCCTACTTCCTTCTCTCTAAAACGAGATCAGCCAACAGCTAACAAGGACCATACCTGTTTTGAACCTCCCTGACTCTGTAAAGCGGAGAAAGGCTAATGACAAAAGAAAAAATCTTTTTTCTTCATTAGCTACCCTGACTCGCACTGAATTGCGTGAATACCTACAAGAGCTCCCTGTTCCTAGGCACGGCACAGGGATGTGTCAGGCACTGTACGGGACTACACCAAGCCCGGCTGCGAGGGGCCCGCGTTACTCCCGTAATGCCCGTGAGGAGCCCAAGGCAGGCCCAGGAGCGCAGCCCGGGGCCGCCTGCCACCCCGCAACCCCAAACCAGAAGCGGTTGCTCCAGGAAATCTACGCGTTTGGGGAAGCGCCCGAGCCTGCCCCTGCGGAGGTGACGGGCAGGCCGCCACCGAGGTGCCGCGCGGCGGGGG
>NW_020447864.1:1414847-1451000 GCF_003343035.1 Apteryx rowi
TGCGCGGGGCGGCGGCGGCGGGGGCGCGGGGCGGGGGGGCGCAGGGCTCCGAGCCGGGATTCCAGGCCGGTCAGCTGGAGCCGGGCGCGACCACTGGGGCGGCGGCGGAGGGGAGGGCGCGGGACAGGGGCAGCCGCGCCCTACGAGCCCGGGCCCGCAGCGAGAAGGCGAGAGGCCGCGGAGCTCCCGCGGCGGCCTCTCCCACCCGCCGGCTCCTGTGACGACCCCGCTGCCGCGGTGGGGCGCGCGCGCCCTCCCCCGCCTCCCTGCCCCTGACTCAACAATGCGCCCCCCTCCGGCGTCTGGCCTCCCCCTATCCTGAGCGGGATGGTTTCGCCAAACCACAGGATCAGCTGGGAGTGGCATATACCATAGTCCACCCCCGGGGGGGAGCGGAGAGAGATCGGGGGCAAGATCTAGGCGAGAAGCAAGTTTAGGAGGCACCGATAGACTCGAGAAGGGAACAAAGATTCTTCACGGGGAGGTTTAGGGAGAGCGCGGCCTACGGAGCAAGCTAGAGCCGCCGTCCTCTTTGGCCTCTACCTACACGTTACACACATAATGGTACCGCCAGGGAAGACTGGGAAAGGGCTGCCCGGCATTGGCTGCGCATGCGCGGAGGGTCTTCAACGCGGAAGTTGGTTGGTGGTGGAGAGGGTTCCTGGGGGTTTTTCCTTATGCTTCTCGGACCCTACGGGTCGGGCCTGCGGGAGTCCCGGTCTGGCTCTCTGCCGGCAGCTGTCTCGCCGGGACGGGGCTGGTGTCTACCGGGAGCTGCCGGCCCGGTGTGCACTCAGAGTCTCTCCCTTGAAGCGGCCACCCCCCGGAAAGGCCCGGTGCGGYGGCGCCGGGTCGGGCATTGCACCCTGCGGGCTCCGCTTGCTCCTGTGCCTGTCCTCCCCGCTACGGGCTGGGAAGGAGGGTCGGAGGTAGGGGGGGCCTGAGGGAGACACTCTGTCTTCTCTTTTTTAGGTGCTTTGTAAGTGTTCGCCCTCTTTTGGTGTTTATCTGTGTGAAATAAAATCGATTAGGACTCTAAATATGTTGAGTTTTTCTTTGCCTGCGGTAAGCAAGTCATCGCATGAGAAAACTGGGCTAAGGGCTGACTGAAGCTGGTAAAAGGGAGGCTGCCGTGGTCCTTGTTATTTGACCCGAGAGAGAGAGACACGCAAGAGGTAAGCTATGGTGAGCGGAGAAGTGTACAGCAGGTGCTTTACAGAGGCAGTTACTGGCTGCAGCACTCATGCCCCCCGACTCTTGGAGGAGTTTCCAGCCTCTGGACTTCAGAATGGAGTAACGGGGACTGTATTTCTGGCAAGGGTTTAGCAAGTGGCCTTGAGCAAGTTACAGCCTTATGCTTGCTGTACCTCCATTTTATTTGTGAAGTGGAAATAAKGCTGACTCCTCTGCTAGAAATTGCCTTGTGATCCCTGAATGAAGAATGCTACGTGGAAAAATACTGATGTGGCAATAATGAAGGTGGAATTTCAACATATTCTTGATGTGCTCATGCCCATTTATACGTGGGTGAGTTTTGCTTTGCACTTAAAGCYAGGGATGTTTTACACTGGAAATAATATACGTCCTTACCAAGCTCAGAGTACCTAGGTCTTTGTGAACATTTAATTCTGCTATTTTACTTGGATATTAAACTTATTAGAGAATCTTACATTAAAGTAATTCATAGCAAAGAAAATAGCAATGGAATATATACCCACGTTCTTAAAACTTTTTCATATATTGAAATGAATAGAAATCACGTTAGCGGGCTTCTTTTGAAGAGCCCCGTTGGTGCTCGCGCTGGCCGTTAACGGTTGTTCTGCCTGACCGTTGCGGTAAGTGGGCCCTTATGACGTCAGCAGTTCAACCCCCCATCGCTCTCCCTCAGCGGCGGCGTTGGACGCGCTCGCGCTACGGCCGGTAGGAGTCCAGCGGGGGAGGGGCAGGGCCTGCGCCTTGAGGGATGAATGGGTGTAACGGCCGGTGCCCTGCAAGAGCCTGGGGGCTCCTCATTAACGCAGGCCTTCAAACCAGTAAGTCATCTGTAAATTGAAATTCTCTTATGTTCAGACTACCTATGCTACTACTACAAGGGGCTGTGAACTCCCCTCAGATGAGCAGTATAGCCTGGCTTTTTTCTTTTTTAAGCTGGTTTGAGAATTAGTTAATTTGTCCTTATTAGCTATTAAAAGGAGTTAACATGGATTTAACTTCGAATTGTTATGAATGTCATAGAGAAGCATTCTCTGTGGCTTTCTTGATGAGTACTCTTTTGTGTCATTTCAAATAAACCTTCAGTTTGTAAAGTTACATTGGATTTAATGTCAAAATTCTGTTTTGGAAGCAATTCAGAATTTTAAAAACCCTACAATGTTGTGGTAATTCACTCCAAAATTAAACATAGAAACATGAGTTTAGGGCTAACATTATTAATAGAAGTATATACAAATTAAGCATGATAATGGTGAAGATGTCTGAACAACCTAAACTCTGCCTGGTACCGATGCCCTGAGGAGGAATAAGCTGGAAAAAAAAATGTAGAATTATAGGATACTTATGGGACAAACCAGAGGGAACATATGTGCTTTGATCCTCTAATACCGTATGTTTGGAATTCTCAAGTATGACTTTTGTAATGTTATTTTTGGATCATTGTGATATTTCCAACTTTGTTTAAACAACACAAGATTTGAATTCCTGATGTATACGTTCAAACTGTTTCCTGAAAATTTAACACGTTACTTTCAATCTACAATCTCTAAGCCTTATAACATTTTGGATTGTGTCATGTTTCTTCTAATCATATCAGTCCTTTGGCAACTACCCGAAAATGTGTTTTTGTAGTACAGCATTGCAGCAAGGGGAAATGCTGGTTTGAGATGCTTTTTAGAGCTCTGGCAGGGAGAAAGCTGGTTCAGCTGATCCAAAATGAATGCAGTTGCAAACGGCGCATCGCAACCTGTGCCCAATGTGTGGGCTCTTCCTCCAACAGATCTCCTATTGAGCCAGAGCTCCAGCTCCCTGAGGAATTTCATTACTAACTTCATTTTCTCTAGCCTTTTTAACCCAAAGACTTGAAGTCCTGGATGCTTATAAACTGATGTACAACCAACATAGACTAATGGATAAATGGCACTTACAAAACTTATGCAGGGTATTAGTAGGATATAGTTGGGAATATTCATGTGCAGAAAGTAATCAAATGGTCCAGATATAACAAAACACGATTCAACCTTGGCAAGCAAATATGTATTGTAAGCAAGCATTAGGTAGGAAAAAAAACCTACTTAGTGGTAGGAAAATAACTTGAAAAACAGTGATGCCAAAAGAGGGCTAGTGAACAACATTTAATTATATGACAACAAAAACAGCTGATGTAATCTCAGTGCTATATATTCAAATGCATGAAATAGATATGGAAGGTGATAATTCTTCTTAATGAGACTCTAGTGACCCTGCAGCTAGAATGTACAGCTCTTCTCTGGGCATTTTTTGCAGACATTTTGCAGAGAATACAGAGTAGAACAATCAAAATACAGTCTGCAGAAACTGAAATAGAGAAGATTTTTTTAAAAAAAATAATGGTTACAGTGTGGCCCGGGAATGATTTCATCTGAGGAGAGTTTATAAACATATGCACATATTTGAAATTATAAAAAAGAATGGAGGATATTTACCAACATGACACACAACATTTAGTAAAAGGAGTAAAGGAGATGTTTCTAAGAGAAAAAACACTTAGGTAAAATGAGGACAATACCTTCACAGTGATCTCTGGTTTTTACCTCTCATTAAGGTATTTGGCCTAGTTCTCAATGGGGTTGTATTGCAGGATTAGTTGAGGCGACAGGCCTCTCAGGATCAGAAAACAAAACTCTACCTGATCTAGAAGCAACAATTAAACACCAGTGTTTCTCAAATGCACCGTTTTTCAAATACACTAACAAAGGTTGTACCTGCATATAATCAGAACATTTTGGGGTGGTTTGTTTTGGTATAAACATGATTGCCTGATTGAGATACATGTGCACAACTGTAAAGTGGAGCAGGTGGAGAACGTCACAAGTATTGCACATCTTCCTTCTCATCTTGAGATCTAAATTAGCATAAAATGATAAAAGTGACTCCTGTGGTGCCAGTCTGTTAGAGAGACTCTTGAAATGATTGAAATAATCACCACTTTTTATTTCTCTCCAGTTAGGTGGTATTTTTTTTAGTGAAATCATTTCTTGTGGAAGATCATTCTTGTTAAACCCTCTATTGAGGATGAAAAATAAAATAGTATGTGGAAACGGGCAATAAAGAGGATATGTCTGAGCTGTAGTTACAGCTAACTATAAAGGTGAGTGATTATGATGATTCGCTAGAGCCTGGGAGGCATAGGCTATAGATCATGAAGAAGTTAATCTGCAGCAAGTTAGCATCATAGGTGTGACCCCAAAAAAGGAACTGAATCCTGCCGGAGACTGGGAAGTGTTCTTCCAGTTGAGTCAGGACCAAGTCTGTCAGGTTTTCAATGCCAGCTTTTCAATGTGTAGCTCACCTCATTTTCTACATTTGAATAGCACAGCTTGACTCCATGTATGCACCTGGCACAGCAGGGTGTGATCCAGCTGAATGCCTCAAGATTTTCTTACTCATTTGGTCTAAGTCAGGTGTGAGTGCAAGCAATCCAAAGACAAAAATGCCCTCACCTTAGCCTCTGGGTTGAGCCTAAATGAATCTGACTCCAGTTTTCTTCGCTGTCTGGAGAAAATCTCTAGATTAAAGAAGGCAAACTAAGTTCATCTTGGCTCTTGGTGTTGGATGGGTTGACAAAACAAAACAATAGAACCAGTCATGAATTATCAGCTTATGAGTTATGTGGAATAGAAGGTGTTCATAGCTATGTTTTCTTAAAGCACAAACATACATTTGAACTGTAAAGGAAAAATGTAAATAGTTACAGCACAGACTTTGTGCTGTGCAGTCAGGACTTTGACATTCTCTTCCTGGTTATTTTAAATCTTTCCGTGCCTCAGTTTCCCTCTTTCTAAAATGGAAACGAATACTGACATCTCATGGGCAGTCTGGCGACAAAATCTTTGTTGGACACCGTTTTTAGAGATGAAAAATTGCTGTTATTATTACTGTGACTAAAGGAGTGGCATTTCTTGGCAACTAATGGTTGACTGGARGGTCCAAGGTGAAACTGAAAACTCTTAACACAGCCATTTGCTGTTTGCAAAGAAATGACTAACCCAGAGGCAACTATTATTATTAATCCTTTTATTTACTTCACACATGTACTACTTCCCCTTCCTGCCTTTTACTTAATCCAGGGCACCTTGGGGAGAGCACAAATACAAAAAATACAGTGCAATTAAAAAAAAAAAATTCTAGGCTAATCTAAAAAAGACAAGTAAAATATATAAAAAAAAAAAATCAAAACATTAGGCATGATTTAATGAAGGGAAGGGTGATGCCTATACCAGAAAAGATGTGGATAGTGACCTAACACAGATGTGACAGTGACTAATACTGAAATCGTTCATAGAAAAATAAACCTGCAGATGTTCTGAATAAACTGAGACTTTTATTATTATTCTAAACTATGAGACTTATGAATGTGTAATGATGATCACATTGCACTAGGCATTTCCTAGTGATGGATAGCAGACTCAGCAAAGATCATTCTTTGCCTTTGAAAGCTCTTCTTAGCAGATGATCACCAAATACTTTAAAAAAAAAGGTAAGCATTGTTACAGCAATTTTACCAAGAGGAAAGCAGCCTCAGAAAGTGAAACAAGCTGCCCAGGGTCACCCAAGAAGTCACCTGCAGATCTAGTAATAGTATTCATGTTGCTGAACTTCCAGTGTAGTAACCTGTGCAGTCTATGCCCGCTTTCAAAGCTCTTATCTTGGTGCTACCTTAGTAACCTCCAAGACCTGCCTCCTCTACCCCATTGTTCAGGTTCATCCAGCAATGGAGTCCCAAATCATCTTTGATGCAACTACTTGGTTTATGATTTAAAGGGTGAAAAATACATAAAGCACTACAAATGTCCTTCTATTTGGAAAAGGAGCTTATGTGAAAACAATATTGTTAAATGAAAAGGAAGAAGATCACTTATATTTATTTCCTCTTTTCTTTATCTGCCGTCTCTTCAGCATTTCATAATGCAAAGGGTCCTTGTCTGCATCTAGTTCTGGGTCCTACTGTAGCACAGATATACAACAAGCATAGTAAAACCCTGATTTTGTATGAATATAAACCAGTTCAGTCTTCTTTAGATTGAAAGATACATGCTTCTAGCTTTCTGTTTGAATATAAGTTATTTTTGCTCTTTCCTCAGCTTTTTTGAAGATGTCAGATCAGGGTATCTGCAGCCGAACATGTTTCCAGGCCCTCAATGGATTTATCAGTTCTCTGACTTCTGACCTGGTATTTCTGAGCATGACTGAGATGAGCGGTAATTCCCTCATAAGTGCTACAGTGTCAGTGAGGTTTAATTGCTTAGCTGCATGAGAAAGTGTTCTGTAGTTCAGGGACATAATGTCTTAAGAAGATATGAAATGGGAGCCTACAGTTCTCCGTTTCTGACCCCCCTGCTCCCCTCCATAATGTATTCAAAGTTTAGCTTTTTCAGGGCTGTGGCACTAACATCAGCTGAGAAAATCCTGATCTTGCCATTTATGGTATCCATGTGATCACAGCAAGATCAAAAGTCAAAAGAAGTCATAAGTGCAGCCTGGGTAATTTCGTAAACAGCAACAGCACCAATTTCTTTTATAGCAAGTTAAAAAAAAAAAAAGACATTGCTGCTGGAAATGAAGAGCATACAGAGCAGCTGTTTCAAATTTGTCTGACACTGTTATAAAACAAATTTAAAGTGTTAACAGTTGTACCCATGGCAAAGTTTCCCCCGCTGTGTCCACACTTACGGCTTTCCTTTATGCCGTACAATTGAGTGGCAACATTTGTGCTCAATCCGCTTGCCTTTTAGAACAACTTCTCAGAGAAACATTTACCCAGCTGCTGTCTGCAAATTGCAGGGTGGACTCTGCTCTGATTTGCAGGCTGGCAGGCAGGATGCTGTGCAGTCACACAGCCACAACTGTCACATCGCATAGGAGCATCTGCTATGCTGAGCAGCACTCTCAAGGGGTGCTAAAACCTGCTGCCCCCCACCGTTAAATCTGTGCCTACTTATACATTTTCCTCTTTTATTATTATGTACTAAGTGAGTCCATTGCGCTTAGGTCTGTAAAATACCTACAGGAGGATAAAATCTTTCACCCCCAAATTTGCAGTCTAGGTCAGGGTGGTCTAATGCCAGGCTGGCATGGCACCCCACCCAGTTTGCCAGGGAGCAACAACGCTTTCTGTTCTGCCCGGTGTGTTGAGGAGTGGCAGAATACAAGTGGAAAGGGTCAGATGAGGTAGTGGCTCTGAGCCGCTTGATTCCCACCTCAGTCAGGGCAGCAGCGGGCTGACCATCAGAGCTGCAGCTGTACTAGCAGCCTTGGACAGGAGCTGAAGAGGGAGAGCTAGGACCAGGAATCAGGAAGTGCAGTAGCAGATAGGAAGAAGCTTCTGACAAGGTATCATTTGCGGGGAGAAATGTTGACTGAGCTGCAAAGTGAAAGAAATTGAGTTGCCCAACAATATTATAGTTGTAGATGAGATGGAAAGTAGAGGACAGACTAGAAGAGAGAGAAGCTGCAATGACCAAGTTGGATGAGTAAAAGTATGGTCAGGAGGGTTGACTGTAGTGATGGATAGGGCAGGATAAATTCCTGAGTTGCTGAAGAGGATTTGACTACAGCCTGGACCTGGGAGAGGGAGGAAGATGAAAAGACAGAAGCCATACCAACATGGTAAATTGTACATTTCCAAAAGAGAGGATGTGGTTGAGAGATGGATTATTTAACCAACTACTTCTTTTGTCTAAGCCATAGCCTGCAGAGGAGGTGGCCTGTATCATGCCTTGGAGTCCTCTGGGTGAGCTGCATGTGCTGCTCAAGCTGCAGCTTCATTCCTGCACAGCTCTGTTGATGCTACCACCACTGCTGAAAGGAGGAGTCATATGGTATGGGGCCACTGCTTGTGGGGCTGATGCCTCCCTGTAGCATAAGATACGGTGTTCCTTTTCCTTCTCACAGCAGCAGGTGTAGCAAGCCTTGCTCCCAGAGGCTCTTTTGGATTCTCTTTCCCAGATTGTCTAGCGTATAACACATGCCCTGAGTACACAGATACTCCTGGAGTGGAGTTCAGCTTCTGCAGGAGGGAGGGAGGGAGGGAAGACTTATGAGTGAGTGGGAGTGAAAGTTGCTGTAAGTGTTTGTGTTTGAGTGGAGGGTGTAAAGGTCCTGGAGCAGGGAAGAGAGATAGAAACTGACTCCTTGCAGCTTCTTAACCTCAGCTTCTGAATGTTCATTTATTCCTCCATCTTCCCAAACCCTTCTTCAACTTCAGCAATCTGGCCTGTATGGACAACAAATGTGTGGATTCATAGGACAAGTGATAACATGAGTGGAATAGAAGTCTGGCCTTATGTTTGGCCAGAAGAATAGTGTGAATATGCGCATTCAGGATATGGAGCTGAGTACCAGCACAGAAATTAATAACTGGTAGATCATATATGGTCTACCCATCCCTCTTCCATTTAGGAGAGAGAGGATGAGTCACTATTTGGTTTGGCAAATGGTCTTCAGAGAGGATTATTGTGTTTTACAGACAAATTGTCAATAGAGGGACAGGTTATCAGGTGGACCTCTGAAGGCTGCTGACAGGAGAAGACAGGAGGAGGTGGAACATGGGGACAGGTCAATGGTTAACAAGCTGAAAACAATTTGGTGAAACACTGCAGACTGAAACCATAGCAATGGCAAAAAGTAACAGGAGAGTAGGAAAAGGGAAGGGATGAGCGAGCTCTTGGTAAGCAATAAAAAAATTGAAGAACTCTGGAGCAGAGATCCTCAAGCCCTTACTGTTGAAGCTGGTCAGTGTTTCTGTTGCTTACGTGGCCTGCTGAGTTTATTCATTCTTTTATTAATCTTTTATTTATCCCCACAGCAGTTGTTGACAGGGACATGAGAGATTCAAGGAAGCCAAGGGAAAATAAAAATGGTGGCTTTGTCCATAATAGCATGTATTTCTAAAGTGATAATGCCGTGTCCTCTTTAACATCCTGATACAGGATCTGGGATAGACTGGTTTGTTTTCCTGTTCTGTCATTTATAGTCAAAGCTGGATTAAGACCATGTCAGTATAGGCCTATTTCTAATCAGCTCTCCATTGAAGAAAGTTTTCCCAGTTTCAGAGAAAAGCTTGAAAAACCCTATCCAGGAATTTCTGGCTGCTTTTGAAGCCAACTTATAGACAATAGATCTGAGATATGAGCTGACTGTGCTTATTAGTGAAGTACTGTTGTTACCTGCAAATAGTAGGAGGGTGTCTTTAACATCAGCTCATTCATGTGTTATCAGGAAGGCACATAATCCCTCCAGGCAGCATGATTATTGAGTAGGCGTGGATAGCCATTACTCATTCACAATAGTGGTTTCTGGGATGGGCACATCACCTTCCTTATTTGGGCCCTGAGGGAAGGCCACACACCGTGACCCTTTCCCTTTTACCCCAGCCCTTTCTTGCCATGCTGGTTTATTGCACAGGTACAGAGTGAGATGGCTTCTGTTGCACTCAAAGTGTTTCACCTGCCCCTTGGCTGCACCAGAAAAAAAGGGCTATAGAAATCAGACAAGAGGCCACGTGCTCCTTATACTGCAACATGAATATCCCTTTTTAGGAAAAAATGGACTGCACTGCTCTGGTTCAAAAAATTAAATGCTGAAATCAAAGCACTTGGGAGAAGGGGACTTATATAAGTTGAGCTGGTGCTAGAGCACACATCTGGTGCACTGAAGGCATAGCCATGCTTTCTGCAGACCCTGCTGGATGCAGCTCATGTTTACTGTGCTATAGTACGTCTCTATGACATCTGCAAGATCAGGAGAGTTCTCCAGCAAAGCGTTCAAAACCTTGCTATTTTTCAGGCATGCACAGGTGGCCAGCAAAAGCACTCATTCATACTGGGGCTGGATCAAAAGGACAAAGGGGTGACCTGTGTCCTCACACAGGACATGTGTGTCCACATCACAGGGTGGCAAATGCAATGCTGTGATGAGGGGATGTCATGCTGTGTATGGCTGTCAAATACAGAGAAAGCCTTTGCTCTTGCTTTCTGTAGTCATAAGAGTTTGATGTTTCATTACAAGCTTTGGATGCGACTTCCTGCTTCTTCCTTCTTTCTCCAGCATATATGTACAGATCTGTATGATCAAACAAGTTTATGAAGAAATAGCAAAGTGTTAAACTAACAAATGTGATATGGAAGATCCTTATAGCTGCCAGTAAGCAGTATATGTAACCAACAATAAAACAAAGAGTATGTATGGTGTGAAAGGATCAGTGACACCAAGTGGTGTTTCACTAGGCTTGCAGGGTGCCCTGTCTCTTGGTAACACAGAGGGTGTTGGAGGAATGAATGGGGATATCTGCCCATTTGAAGGGAATTTACCACCAGCATCACCCACTACCTAAAGCTTTATAGGATGTGGAGATTGCTTGGTTGCTACAGTGAGAGATGGTACTGTCACAAGTGGTGTGGCTGGTTTTTTTCACTTGATGGCCATTTAAATGATGAGCCACTTAGCTCCTGCTATTGCTGTTTGTCCTGCTCCCTTGATGTCTGTTCTTGTCTTAGGTACTGTGAACCTCCTGTCCCCACTCCCCCTGCTCATGTCTTCCCTCTCTGCCCTTCTCACCCTCCCTGTACTGAGGCATATGTGCAAAGTCACTGTGCTTTTGTTGCATCATGTTGCCTCTGAATTTTTTACGTTTCTCTTCCTGCATAACATATCTCTCACTGACAGGTCAGAGTGGCTGCCTTAGCCGGTCTGAGGTGGCAAGTCCTACCAAAACAATCTTTTGTCCAAAGAAAAAGTCTCATTTTATGTCCTGCAGAATGACATGGTCACAAGTTAGCATTTCTGCCTGTTTGGCATGCCTTCATTTAATTGCCTCAAATTTAATTGCTGTTCAAAAGGTATTACTAGCCTGGTTACCGGCACCAGCCACAGATATGCTATTGTCATGGTTTCAAATGGTTTCATTAAACAGATTTAGAAAAAAAAGGAAAGGGGGCAGCTTGAAATGTTATGGCAATCAGATGTAGCGCTTGCTATTTTAATGCTGTTTCAGTCTAGGGGAACCCTACAGGATGCAGTTTTCCTGAAAATCCCTAAACAAGAGACAGGATAACCTTTCTGGAATTTTGATAGAAAAGCATCTACTTATTCAGCGGAGAGATTTCAACACCTGTTGACTGATCAGCATATGAATGAATAGAGAGCGCTAGCTGGCAGCTGTTGGAAGTGTATGCTGTTTAGGAATACCACAGCATGCAGCAAGTCTCTCCTTTGTAAAAAATCTGAAGCATTCAGTGAAAAATAAGGAAAAACTGGGGTGAACATCCAGATGGTGATGAACTGAGATACCAGAAGACAGTTAAAAAGTTACCTTTTCTCCAGCTTCCTGCATTATTCCCAAACAGCAGGCTGTGAATGAATAACCTCAAGAGACAAGTGTTTCTGTTAAAAATTTTGTTTAATATAGCCTTGGTATATTATAATGGACTACATGGGACAATGATACTCCACGAGTATTAGCACATCTGTCTAACAGTGCACTGACCTGTTATAAAGAAACTTGTCCATGCAGACCACAGTTCTCCATTTCCTTCTCCATGCTAACAAAACCAGCTATAGCTATTTATGTAGCTACAGATCTAGCCCTGCTGCTGCTTCTATTCTCAGCCCATTCCCCAGGAGATCTTTAAAATACAATTATCTTCAGCTCCACTTAATCACACAATCTGTCCCAAGGTCTGTTCCTGCTTTTTTGGTCCTTCTGTTGCCAATATCTCCCAAGGTACTCTGTTCTTCTTCTTTGACCCTGTATAAACACTTGACCATTGTGTCTGGTTAACCTCCTTGCTGCAGGAGCCCTGTGGCCACTCTTGCTGTTAGAATACTCTACCTTGTTAAGCAGGCAGTGAGAAGGCCTTACTGTGTTTAATCTACCCCACTGCAGGATATCCATCAGCCTGAGCCCTCCCTTTTCCAGCCTCCCACAGCTGTTTTCATGCAGGTGTCAGTGTATCTCCCCAAACCATTTTCTCACTGGTGAGCACAGAGAATCTCAGCCTAGTGAGCAGCCTATTTACACAGTATCTTTTTAGGCTGTTGAAGGGAGCTGAGCAGTGAAGAAATAGAGCATGTTGTGTGATATTTTGGGTTTAAGCTTTGCTAGAAACTAGCAGGTGGCTTCTTAGTATGCTGGAGGAGAAGGAGGACCAATAGAGAGACTGGAAAATACAGGCTTAAGAGACTGTGAGGTGGCATTGAAGGATTACTAAAATTAAACTCTGCTGTCCAGGTTTCAGCTGTGCCCAGACTGCTAAGTGGCTGGTTTTGGTCCAGCTTACACTGAAAACTAGGCTCTAAGTTATAGCCCCTGCAAGATGTCTATGAACAACTTTTTTTAAATGAAGCTGAAAATAAAGTTTAAAGTAAAACACGTGATGATTACAGCCATAGGTGAAGTGGTACAAGGATGGATGGAGACAAACTGTCAATAGTTAGTTGTAGATTATTCCATAATTATTTAATGTAGAATCTCTTACACCCGTGCTTGTCTCATGTAGTCTATTTCTAGGGACATATTGGTAGACATTGCTTAAGCAGGTGGTTTGCTGGTGACTCCCATGTTATATATTTGTGTCTTTTTGTCCTCTTCCTGGTTGATAACTTTCTCAAGACAGAATTGCCTTTTTGTTTTTATCTTTTGACAGTGCCCCTCAGTCCTGCATTCCCCAATGAAACACACACATAATCCTCTTTATGCATGAATACACTAAAACAGCAGGACAGAACACCCACTTATTAAACTCCCTATCCCCTCTCTTCCCCTGCCATACCATGCCAACCCTGGGTTAAACCTGACAAAAAGCTCAGCTCTTCCCCAGACAATCTGTGAGCATCTGTTCTCCCCTTTCAAGCTGCAAAAGCTGCTTCCCAGTCCCCTACCCAAACTGTCTGCCCAGATGGCAGCATYGCTCAGGAAGAGCCAACCCATTAGACATGCCAGTCCATGCAAATACCTGTGAGGTTCCTTTGTTCCTTTTGCTGTCTGATCCTTTTGGGTGTCCAGGACCCATCTTATGCCAAAGTCCTCCTTTACCAATTATCAGCATCAGGTGTTCTGGGTGACTATTTGCACCTGCTTTGGACACGATAACAGAAAAGATAGCAGGCAGCTTTTGTTACTGCCTGTTTCCCAGCTCACGCGGGCTGCTGTGAACCAAGGGGAGCTTTGCCATGCAGCATGACTCGTCTTTTATGCTGTGCCTTTGTGGTGCTTGGGCATTTAGAATAGCACATGTTCCCTCATCATTTTCCTATCTGAATGCGGGAAGGAATTAACACTAATACTTCCTATTCTGGGTCTGTTTCATCCAAAGAAGTACTTTATTCATTGGCCAGCATTGACAGTGGTCCTACATCCTCTTAAAATGAGGATGACAGAACTGGGTCTTTAATAACTATTATCTGCTTTGCCCAGTTGGATTCTCCTGACACCAAACAACTCCAGCAGAGCCTAGAGACACCAGTTCAGCATTTTGGTTTCCACAGAGTCAGATGCTCTGTCTGTAGGTGGAAGGAAGTCATGCAGAAAAATTGTGGAAAAAAGTGCAGAGCACTAATTTGTCCCTAGCCAAAAAGAGCTCAGTCAGAGCTTAGTCTCTCCTCACCTCTTCAAGAGCTGCTCAAAGAAAGACTGTAAAGGGGCTTCTTAGGAAACAGAAGAAGAGAATGACCTGGGGGAAGAGTGGAATTCATATATTGGGGGATAAGAATAATTAGAATCCCCAGACCAGTTTTTTGGACTATTTGAATTTTGTTATAAATTTTCTCTTCTGGAGAGAAGCTCTTTTGCCTTTTCTGTACATACTTTTTGCTCAGTCACACCTTTTCCTTCCAACAACTTATTTTACATGCCACCTTTTGCCTGGCAGCAAAACATCTAAGAATGGTTTGAAAATCAAGGAGAGCAATCTTACAGTAGAGAAATAAAAATGCCTTGTTTTCAAGCTCAATTCAGCATTATATCTGTATGTTGCAGTTACTTATGCTGCCTGAATCAAAATAATTTATTGCCATTATAAAAAAAAATTTTAGAAGTTGCAGAGGGGAACTTGTAACTTGATGCACTGATTGGTGCTCACAGATTTATTAGACGTGATAAGTAACTTGAGAGTAAGAAGACAGCTGTCATCATTTGACGATGGATTTAACGTTTAGAGATATGGAACGAAAAGGTATATATATTGGTTGTAATGTTTAGAAAGTATGTGCCCAATTTCCTATTGGAAAATGTGACCTGTCTTGAACTTTGCAGTCATAGTTCAGAAGCAGCTTTCATCAGCTCATGTGGATAGCTAAAAAATAGACTTCTTCTTCCATTGACAAGGGTGAAATCTCCTACCAAGATCTGTTGTTAAACCGTGTTCATAAATATTCTAACATTTCAGTATCTCCTTGTATTCTTGGTTCAGATGGCCTGCAGGATGTTCCAAACTTGTTTTATGTATTGCTGAAAGATCAGACAGCTCAGGAAACATGAGTTTTTGATTCTTTTCCTGCTTCTTTGGCTTTAAAAGCATGAGATTCTATTGACTGAACGGAAATGATTCCTGCTTTACAACAGTTTAAAGCTACAGTTATTTGTATTATAATAGCCCTTAATAGCACACATATGACCGTTCATAGAATTAGAACCAAAGTAAAAGGGAAGTCATGCATGTGATACCTGCCTCTTAGAGTTTCAGAAAGCTTTGTTACCTAATGGGTAGATGAGGGAACTGAGAACCAGAACTCCTGGGTTTCTGCTTTTACTACTACTATGAATTCATTTGCACAAATCATTTGATCTTTATGTGTCTTGGTTTGCAATGGCTGTAATGCTTTTGCTACCAGGCAAGCTTAACCCATTAATAATTGTAGGATGCTTTGAGACCATTGTGTAGAAGGTACTGCACAAAGGCTTGAAGTTACTTATAGTGAGCATGTCTTCAGACTTCCTGTTGCTTTTCTGGATGATGTATTTTAATTACAGTGGATTAAGCCATTTGTAAACATGCAGTTGTTGCATTTTGAACATAAGCTTTTGTTCCTGGGGTCTGAAAGGATCCCATCCAGTTGTGTGTTTACAGGTTGATCAGTGCTGTCTCTGCTAATCCTCCCCTGGTTCCTCCCCTGCAATCCATTCCAACAGTGATGAATTCTCTTCTTGAAATTAATAATGCCAAGCTTGTCAATATTTTGAAACCCAAACTTAATTTTGTCCTCTTGAGCCTTGCCTTTGGCTTGTGAAAACAGAAGCTTTAAACTCTATTATGTGGAAAGTCTTCTGGGATGTCTTGGTGTGGCAGGTGCTATATAAGTTTAATGCTGCATTGCTATTAAAGTCCATCAAGAAGGATCTTTCTGGGGCTGTCAGCACACTGCAGATTAAAAACCAGAAAAATAAAGACACACTCAACAAATGCTGCTGTAATGGCATAGCTGGAAAGAGGGAACTCATCTCTGGCTTGTGATCAGTTTACTTCTGGTTTCAATGAAAAGATTGTTTGGCTTCCTGTATAAGCTCTGAAAAAAAAAATCAATGTCAAGAAGCTTGAGTGGGAGCCAGAAGAAGGGCTGTGCTGAATCCAGAATGCAGAAATCTTTCATGATTTCTATATTCTGCTCCATACTGGCTCTTTATATTCTGGTAAGAATTAAACTTTATTATTATGACTGTAGCACCACTGCGGGGTTATAGGATGTGAATAAATTGTCAAGTTTTATTTGGGCTTTTAAAAACATATATCAACCACCCCCACCAACACACTGTTAAAGAAGTAAGGTGGGAAAAAGGTGAGCGGAAGAGCCATCAAATGCCTACAGAAGGGCCGGAAACAAAACATAGGAATAAGAGATCAGTTTTTAAGATGATAAAGATTAGCAGCAAGGTACCTTCATATTCCCTGCTATGGCCACTATTTAACTGTTTGGAAAAGGGATGTTGATCTGACACTGCCATGGAGTTTCCTCAGATCCAGAGGACACCGAGGAATTGCTGAGACCAACCCAAGTGAACAGACAGTGGTGGTGGGTGAATTCCAGCACTGGCAGGCTCAAGCCAATGCATCCTGAAGAGGTCATTTTAACTATTCACTTATGTTGCTGAGTTTTGCTTGAGCTGTAACAGCTCAGAAAGGGAAATGGGGTGTTGCTGAGGAGAGCTCAGGGGATTCTCTTACCCAAGGTGTAACAGTATGATCAAATAAGCGAGTAAAGGCAATCTACTGAGAACATAGAACAAACATTCTGAAATCATGGTAATGCCATTGTATAAGTCAATGGCACAATTTTATTGCTCTGCTCTGGTTCCCTGTTTCAGCAAAGATACTGATCAAGACTCTCAGATGCCAAGTGGCAAAAATTGCTAAAGGACATGCAAAAGGTATGTGAATGGGGAAGGTCTGAAAACACCGGAGGTTGTATGTCAGAGAGGAGGTGAATAAGAGGGGTTCCCTACTGGGTTGTAGAAAATGTGGGTAGTAGAAAGATGGAAAAATGGACACTCCTATTCACCCTCCCAGAATACAAGGACAAGAGGATGTTCAATGGAAATGAAAGGCAGTGAGTTTAAAGCTGTTAAAAGGAAATACATTTTATACAATGCATAATTAGCTTATTCCCATAAGATAATATTAAGCCTAAGAGATTAGTAGGATTCAAAAAAAAAAGGATTAGACATTTATATGGATAATGTAATTATGGATGTTCTCATTAAATAGAATACATATTTTCTTTGTTATGAAGGGATATAAACCCTCTGGCTTCAGGGCCTAAGCCAATTGCTAACTGATTAGAATTAAAAAGAAACTTCCCCTGTTGGCAAGTTGTTTCCTACTTGTCTCCTGCTGGGTTTCCTATGTTTTGTCTGAACCATTTCACCAGGCACTATCACAGAGGGATTATTAAACTATATGGACCATTTGTTTGGTATGGCATGGCAATTCCTTTTCTTCATAATGAGACATCTCTCTGTGACAGATCACAAAAATCCCATCAGCATGAAACAGAGTCTCCTTGTTCTTCTGCTAGGTATATGAGAGGGTTTATCTGCAGTGTATATCTATTAGGCACCACCAAATAATCATCAACAAATCTCACTTACCTTTCTCAACAGTGATACCTTCAATCTCTCCTGCAGGGCTTACATGAGATTTGTTAGAGAGGTGGTAAGTCCCCAAAGACTCCACAGCCTACAATTTTTCCTTCTTCACACGTGTGAATGAGATTATCTCAATGTGCTACAGAACATTCGAAGTTGGAACAAAATACATTCAGGTAAAAATTAAGCAATTATAATCAGAAGGAAAAAACGCTTCAAAGTTCTGCCTTTCACTTCCAGGCAAGATAAGAAAGATTACAGTAGTAGCCTTGCCTGCCCATTTAAAAGCATCCAAGGGCCTTATCTGACCCAGCTGAAACTCATCATCTTGCATCTTGATTACTGAAACATCCTTCTCCTTGGTCTTGCCAAGTGTGATTTTAGTCTGTGCACATTCCTGCAAAACACTGCCATAAAGATCCTTCTCCTAATCCACCAGCTTGAGGATTTTACACATTCTTTGCTCCTCTCAGCTGTATTCCTCTTCTTTACAAACTATTTATCTTTGCTGTCAAGGCCCTTCCCACCCTGCCAAGGAGCTCTCCTTTGCTATGACAATGTCATTTCCCTTCTCATCATTCTGTCAGTCTCTATTTCTCACTTGTTAACATTTTTATAGAAGCACTTCTGTGTTTTCTTCTTTGCTGTTATTGGGAAGAATCTTTGTAAAGAGCAGTGAAACCCTCTCATCTTTTCCAAATGTTTGCTGAAAACCCTCCTTTGCTATACCGTCTATGGAAAGCTTGACAGTGGTTTGGCCACTTCCAGTCATGCTGACAAAAAGGATTCCATTAATCCTTTCTGTTTCCCTGTCTGTCCAGATACATCCATTGCTTTTCTGATACCCACATCTGGAAGGTGGACAATGTCTTTTGGTCGTGCAACGTGTTGGTACAGCAGATTCCCTGTCATTGACTGGGACTTCTAAGGGCCACTGCAAAGCAAACTCTGATATTCGTCATTCCTTTTATATCAAGGTTCAGTTGAACAGTTTACCTGAGTCCTGATGCTGCTGTGCTAGTGAAACACCCCACTTAGCAAAGGCTCTGCAACTGCTTTCTGTAGGTGACAGACAGAAATATATGTGGAATTTCATCATACTCTGTGGGAAAGGTCTTTTCTGAAGATGCCTACAGGGAAAAGTAGGCTTCAGAGCAAAATTGTTCAGCTTAGCTCTGTTCTTGGCAATACTTCTTTTCCCTTCTTTTTCCTTCTTTTTCTTTGACTCCTGCAAATCCTCCAGTCCAAGAGGGTGTCTTTTGTGTACTAAATACTGCTGTTATTTATCAAGTATTCTTGTCAAATGTGCTTAAAGTCAGTCCTGCAGGACAGCTTCAATCAGCTTCTGTTCAGTTGATTCCATCTGAATGACTCTGAAATGTAAATAAAATTACATTAATGGTGCTGTATTTGTATCCTGTTACAAATGTAATAGGCTTGAAGTAATGCTGAGTGTAGAATCAGATGAAGACTATAGAGTAAAAATCAACCTCTAGGAAACAGCACAAAATTTGATATCTGGCTTACAACAGCAATCAGGGGTACATTTAATCCAGAGGATCTTTTTAATCATATTTGTTCATACTGCTTCTCTGCTTCATTCTAATAAAAAATAAGAATAACTCGGCCTCCTGTAGTGGTTATATATGGTTTAACAAGCATATAAAATATCCTGTATCTGTTCCTAGCTCACTGGTTTGAGACTTGCAATGATATTGTTATTAATAATAATCTTACATTTATATGGCACCTTTAATCCCAAAGCACATTATAAATTATAGCCAAGCCCCAAGGTGCTTACTTAGCACTATCAAAATATGTGTGAGTTCTTCCAGTTCTTCAGTAAGAGACTCCAGATTTGGTCCTAGAACTTGTAAATATTGATATATACATGGTGAAATAGCTGTATGTTGAATATCTCCTCCAGAAATTCATTCCCCACAAGGTCTAGGATCACTGCCAATTAGACACTTGGATCATTCCTACTGGAAACGTTACCTGAAAACGCTGGGGAAAACCCAGCTTTCACCAAGAATACTACAGAACTTTTTGCAGGCATACTAACAAGGCACAGTGTCAGAACTGGAAGGTCTTACCTAGACCATTTGAGACAGGAAGATATGGGGAATGCAGTTAAACAGCTGGGAATAACTAGCTGAATTGGCCCTGCTAGGATTCAGACCTCTGGCTCTGGGGAGCGCAGGTATTTTGAACACTGCCATCTGTTACAAGCTGCTCTGTTTCAAGCTGCCGGTCCAGTAAATGGTTAGGAGTCTATCCAGTCTCTCACATACTTGTTCTGCATATTTTACGGGGGCATCAGTAGCTTTTTGGTACAAACAGAGGATTCAACAGACTCAGGGTAAGGATGCAAAAGTACCTGAGCAACATAAGGGGGAGAAAACAGGACACACAGTTGCTCCTGTCCCATCATGAGGTGCACAAGCTGCACTGGGGAGGGCTGATCAACCCACTTAGAGCTATTCTTTTCTCTGAAGCTCCTAAACCATAGGGTAGTGGAGTTGTTTCCATGGCAAACAATGCTCCAAACATTGGTGGATTTCAGATCTTCATCATTTATGGCAAGAGCCACCCCAAAGTAAGAAGCATATTTTCTTTGGGGATGTAATTGATGTCCTGGACACCATGGACAAGGTGACGTTGTCAGCAGATGAGAAAATCTTCTAAACTGTTAACAATGTTCAGATATTAAGGACATCTCATTTCCAAGGCTTTTGTGCTGTGACATCAAAGTGCTTGGACAGCCTCCTCTGAGAGGCCTGTCAGATTGACTATGAATCCTGGTGTTTGAAGTGACATGGAAAATATCAGTGTCAGTGTTGATAGACATATCAGAGTCAGTGTTTGATAGATTAAAAAACATTGGCAGTTTAGTATTCCCTTACTTCAAAACCATGCCTAGAAAGATTTCCAAGACCGTCCAGACTGCAGTGAAATTAATGAGCTGCAGTCACATCTTATGTTCTATTTAGCCCTTAAATCTGTGGTCTAAAAAGTACGCAACATGCTCCTACCCTACTATGAGCGTACTGAGGGCAGTTACTTGGGCTCAGCGAGAGAGGGCAAAATCAGCACTATGGTAATGGGGTACATTTTGATGGAAGGCACTGGGATTATGCCAAGCCTACATTCAGCCCAAATGGTACCAGCTGAAAGTGCTAAGGAAGGAAACCTGAGTATATCATCCAAGCATCATGGAGTACTTTCAGTAATCTTTTATTTTGCTTTAAACAAACAAGCAATTAGTGGGTTAAACAAACTCTTAAGAGAATAGAAGCTCTAACATTTGTTCTGTTCCTTTTTTCTCCCAAATACCTTGTTTTGTGGCTCTCAGGTATGTGCTGTTCACATGCTTTCCTGTATTACTCACAACCACATGCCAAATGCTAGCTAATGGCTGGTTTATTCTGTTTGTGCTTTTGTATTATCCTTTTAAAAAAAACCAAAAACTAAAGCATTTTGAATTCACCCAGTGAACCAGCAAGCCAGCTGTTCATTTTTCATAGACTAGATAATTCACTTTGTAAATAGCTTACATTAAAATTTTTCGATGAGCTACAGTGTATTAAGGTTTGTGTGGACACATCTATATTTTGAACCCTTTGAACCCTTCTGTCTGGCCTCTCACTGATGTCCATACGATCCCGCTTCATGCTAGAGCTGATTCATCTGCTTACTTGCAGGCTCTCACCCAATCAAGGGTCAAGCTAATGTTCAGTTAATGTTAAGTGTACCCAGAAGTATCATGTGCATATATACTCCCGAAACCTCATATGCTTGTGTTGTGCCCTGCAACCTCATTGCCCTACATACGTGAGGAGCCATCCAGAGGTTACAGACTGTCATATGTCCAGGGAGAACAGGCTGTTCAGACTTGCCCTGATCTTGGCTACTGTGATTTGAAGCTATATGAGCATATACTGAAGTGAGTGACTGGAGAGGGATCCTCTTGGGATATAGCTCATTGCAACAGTGAAGGAAAGAATCTCTGGCAAAACTGGGGTGAAAAAAAACAAGGCCATAAACAAAGTCTCTGGCAATGCTCCAAGTGCCAATTCTTTAAGCCTTTGGTCTGATGTTTGGTGCAGAAGCTGGTGCGCACATTGTGGTCTGTTCTGGTGGCGAAGAGGAGACTACTCCTAACTCAGCCAGTGCTATAAGAAAGGAAATTTTCTGGAAACCCAGGTTCTTTTCCCTGTGCAGAAGCCAGGGCAGATCCAGATGAAGAGATGCTCCATAAACACAGTATAAACATGCTATACCACTGTTGTGATGGGGTTCTCAGTGAGGTGGTAGCAGACTTTGTATCAGATTATATCTTGGGGTTGTAGAGAGAGGAAGGCACTTGAATGTGTTCTGCCTGCCCACTGGTTGGTGTTGTTTTAGGCCAACAGAAGTTAGGAAGTTTTCTCAGTTTGTTTGGCTTGTAACTCCCATTTTGATACTATATTTGCTGAAAACAGCATCCACGCCAGGGAATTTTCATTTGGTGGTGATTATTCCCTTGAAAATTGCATAGTAATTGCACACCATCACTTACCATCCCTACTCTCCCAGCCTTTTGCATTCTCACACCATCCAAGTCAAGCACCGCAGCACCTGCCTCCACTCCAGTCAAACTAATGACAGTGCAGCACTTACAAATAGATAAAATGCCTCAAGTGAGACATCCAAGTCTCCCGATACTTTAGCTAGGGAGAGTTTGGAAAATAAACAAAGCACTTTGCTGTTTGATAGACACTATCAGTTTTCAGCTCCCGTGGCATTTTAAGAGGTGCATTTCTCAAAGCAAGTTTTGCAAAAAAGGAAGGAGATTAAATACCGCTTGGCTGGCCACAGTCAAACTCTTAGCACTGTTAGAGTTTGGGTCCAATAAGGTTATTGCAGGACTCTGTTTGGTAGTGTGCTTTGATTGTTTTTCCTGGTGAAATAAAGCAGAAAGCAAAAGTAGTGCTGCAGCTTCTCACAAACAGTGCAAGCCAAAGAAGGTCCAGGAAGGTTGCTGGTCAGGCAGCGCTCTCCTTCCAGTCCTGCTGCACCTGCGAGAAGACGACTCTGCTGAGTGATGTCCCCACATCTCCCTAGTTTGTCCTCTGCCTTTCAAGCAGGCCCCTTCTCTGCCCTTCAGGGCCTCACACCAGGATGAATTCCTGCAATGTAAGGACAGCCTTCCTGAATATACAAGCAGGAGATAGGTGAATGATTACAGTCCCTCCCACTCCCTGCTCTCCTTCTAGCTCTTTACTCCACAGATTTCTCCTGCCTAACCTCCCAAACCCTCCTGCCCCCTCTACCATTGCAACTGTTTAGGACTTCTTTGAAAATGGGAAGCAAGGTGGGAAGCATTTTATTGTCAACAAGCCTTTCCCCAGCCCTGGGAAGAGACTTGGGAATGGCATTCCAGAATTATCATTTTGGAAATATTTTCATGGCTGCTACAGAGATGACAACTGATACAGTAATGACTTAGTTCCTCATCCTTTGATGCTGTCACATCACAGTCCCCAAGGAGGGAGAGAGTATCAGTTGCAGAGTGCCAGACTAGCCCCATAAGTCAGAGAGTAAAGGCAAGAGATGAGGTGTTTTACACCCTCTTGATGGTATTGCAGAGGATGAACAAAGGAAAAAAAGAGAAGAGGGGAGCTCTCTGAGCAGAAATACAAGGTATTTTTTTCTTGGGAATTGGGGAAAACAGAAAATTTCATTTTCAGCAGAAAATAAAAAGCAATGCAGAAGGGGCTTTTGGAGTAGAGACAGAAGCAGAGCATTGATGAAGGATGTGCTGGTGCATTGTTCCTGCACAGGATGCCAGCCCTAGCCCAGTCATGCTCTGGAGCCCAGAGGGACAAGCGCTTATTGAGGACAACAGTACACTTGCTGAAACACAAACCAGAAGCCCTGTCCTTCCTATTGCAAAAGCTAGGGCAACAAACCAGCAAATTCCCTGGAACTCTCATCTTTGTGTTCAGGCAAGGACGTCAGACAGAATCACCACATCTATACCCACCTGGGGGCTTTGCAGCCTTATTGTGTGCACCCAGCAGCTGTTCCTGTTGTTCCAACAGCTATGACTGTTTTATGGTACAGATTTTATTGACAACATTTCACAGATTGTTCTGTGGGTGGGTCTGTGACTTATTCGATGGAAAATTTTGCCTGGATTTGCCTGATGGGAGGTTTTACTGCTTGCAGTATTTGATTTTCAGTAAAGGTTATTTTTGACAAAAGTGTTAAAGTTTCATAAATTTATATGTTATCTCATAAACATCGTAAAACGCCTTTTTGACAAATCTAATAAACATAACAAAATGCCCTCTCAATAAAATCACTGAAATCTTGAAAGGCTGCATAATAATGTTGCATTTCAACATGTTCAGCACCTAGCTTTAAAGAAGGAACACAAAGCCATCCTCTTCTCTTAGCCATGATTTGCTGTTTGCTGACCTGAGCATGTTGAAAGACTCTGCACTCCTCCCTTCTACCTGTCAGTGAAGCTCAGGGGTAGGGTTTGCTATGGGGCAAAAAAATACAGTAGGTTCACATTTTTCATGAGCATATATTGCTCAGTAGCCTCCAGCTTTGTCGTCTTTTTGTCAACCTTCCAAATATATACTTCATATATATTCTACATTACTCAGAGTAGGATGGAACAGATCTTATGCAAGAGTCCAGGAAAATGCTTCATGAGCTGGGGAAGCTGATGGGAAGATCATTTTCTTAGAACAAAAAAAGTGATGACACCTTTGCTGTCAAAGTGTTCCTGGAGAGAGTGCTACATTTCTCATTAGAGAAAATAGGTCTGGCTTCTTAAATGTCCTGGCATCCAAGTTCCCTGCTGGTCAACCATATAAATATTGGCAGACCTTCTCCAGAGATGAACCGGGCACCTGATTTATTTCTTGGGTGAATTCTTAGAGCTGCTGTGTGTGTGAGAGGGGAAGGGAGAAATCAGCTGAGCCTTCTCAGCAAGCCTACTGCAATCAGAACACTTAACCATATCAACTTGTCAGAAACCTGTGCATTACCCAGCTGCCTGCCCTGGCCTGTCAGCATCATTGCCTTAGCAGTACATGCTTCCCGGACAGCCAGTAGCTGCTCCACTACCATCACACGAGTTACTGACTGACTAGTAGGAGCTGGGAGAGGTGAACTTGCAGCACAATGATGGCCACATGCCTCTCCATGGCCAGGGGAGCTCTCATGCTGACCAGGTGCCGCTGCTGTTCTGGGTTAAACTCCATGAAGATTTCTAGAGAAATTGACTTTGTCAGCCAGAAAGGCTATCACTGCTGCTGAACCATCCCAAGTCTGCAGCTCTGTCCTCTCCTACCAGCAAGTGCTCTTCCCAAGACTGAAACACTGCTGCACTGATCAACAATCATTCTTCGCCATGCCTATGGAGGTTTCCTTCCCAAAGGAAGGTTTACTCACTACTGTAGAGACTTCCTTCCCAAAGTCGCCCTCATGCATAATCACAAATACAGGTGCAGCAGCCTCTGTGTCTCAACAACTGTTGGCTCTGCAATGACAGCAGCTGACAGCAGTTTGAAAATGGCTGCTGGCTTGCAAAATCCAGATGAATCTTGAGCCGGTAGGAGTGAATTTCCTAGTTTGACACCAAGCCCTAAAATCCCATGGGCTGCTGGAAGGTGTCCCTGTGTAGTGACATCCATGGGCACAAGCTGAGGAAGAATAAATGCTCCAGGATATGTGCCCAGAGTTCTGGAGCTCCTACTTTGAAAGGCCTGCCCCAACGTTGCAGTGCTGCAGGGGCACTGAGGAGAAAGCTGTATGAGCAGACACCGTGTCCTTGGAGTAGTTATACTGGCAAGAGTTGTGAGAGAAGAATAAGGTCTGAAAAAAATCTCAGCAACCCTATCTCCAAAACCAAAACTACCCCAAGCCTGCAGCTGCAAGGCATCAGAGTGGACTCCCTTCTTCCATTCTCAACCAGAAGAGCTTCTTCTTAATTAAAGGGAAATCTTTGTCAGGCAGGACCTACTTGCTGATTTTAGCTAAAACCAGAGCAAAACTCTTAAGTACACTGACACTCTGCTCAGCGCTGCTGGTTTCCATGTGCAAACAAACCTAAATGCAAAGAACTCATGCAAGGAATAAACCCACTCTGGGAGAGGACTCAAGCTGGGCCAGTGCTCTGCTCCTCTCCCTGCTACCATCTGTAGTACTGAGTACCAAAGTCAGTGGTCCCAAAATTCAGAGCAGCTGCCTGAGACTGCAGTACAAGTTCCTGAGCTAGAGCAGCTGCTTCACTGCTGTGCCTGACCCAGAGCAGGTTGCAGTGCCATGCTGCAGGGAAAGCTGCAGGACTGCCATGCTGTGGGGAGAGCTGCTGGGAGCTTCTGCCAGATGGCTTTAGGAGAAAGAGTCTCTCAGGCATGCCTTTCCTTAGATACACTGCTTATATGCACACCTTTCCGTATACACACTGCTTAAATGCACACCATTCCTTATTTGTTTGCCTCCGCAGCTGAGAACAGGCTGCAAGACACCCATACTTACCTCAGTTTCTGCTTCCTGCTTCTGATTCAGGCATCCTATTTCTCCATTTTCCCCACTATCATCTCAGTCTCCCTTTTATCCGAGAAGTGGAGGAAGGTGATAGAGGCTAGAATAAGGGGAGAGAGGAACATTGCCAGACACAATGCAGCGGGAGCACATTGCAAAAGGGCGTGGGCAATGCTTGGGTGAGTGCTACCACATTTCCCTATTTGGTTTGTACATGCTGTATGGCCTTACTCTTAAGCTGGCACATCTTCATCAGCTTCCCAAAGCTTAGAGAAATGGAGGAAGAGTGTCTCCCTGACACTGTTATAGGGGCAGGATCCTATGGAGACTGACAGATGTTCTCTTAACTTTTCTGTGCAATACAAACACTTCTCTGGGTCTTATCCCCCCCCTGCAGACACTCTGCCCTCTGTGATGTGGTTCCAGCTCCTTGTTAAAGGAGGGCTTGGCGGTGGCACCCCAGAGCTTTGGGATAGCATTAGTAGCACTGTGCTGTTCATTACAAGGAAGTGTTATTTGGCCTGATGAAATTGGTGTAGTAAATCAATGGTAAGATGAGTGTTCCCCCTGAGTTCACTGAACTATGCTCTTTCCTGCTGAAGCCAGTGAGTTCTCCCTAACTCGTGTCTTCCATAAGTATTATCTTCCCAGTGTTAGCCTCTTTCCACAAATACTTGTTAATGGTCATGGAAATAATTTGAAGTTATTTCTTGCTCTGACATATGAAATGTCAAGTGTGAAATGTCTCTCCATTGGTGTTGGTTATTAAGATCCTTCTGGAGATGACATGCATCTTCCAGTGGGCTTTAGGTTGACAGCTGATAGCTTAACATAAATGGGAACTCCTGCTTGCAAAGTGAAAGAGAAACAGCAGGAAACAGCAAAGAACATCTCTGTCCCAAGAATGAAGTGACATACTTCAGCATTTTCTTCTGCTCTCTCCAATTTCACAGAATGTATTTAATTACTTTCTATTATAAATGAGACTTAAATTAGACTAATGTGCTGAGAAAATCTCCCCTTCATTGCACAGCTATTTTAACTTTATGATGTCACAAATGTCAGAATAAAACATTTATACTCTTCTTTTTATTGGCTAAATTTGTGTCTGGTTGTAAATCCATGGAATTCAATTAGATTACACCAGATAGCAATTTGATCCTGTTTGTCTAGGTTCTGAGGTGAAAAGATTTACTAATGGCTCAAATTCCCTTATTTCCAGAGTCAGATATCAAATTCACTTAAAAGATGTTCTGCTTTCACTGCCATGACAACTATTACCAAAAATGGAGGCAGAGGAGAGTCAGATCCTGCATGGAAGATTTTCCTTTCCCTGTTAGATATACACAGCATAGTCTGAGAATGAAACATGATGAAAATGCACAGTTTATACCTACCTCCTTCCAAGGCTAGATTCTCTCTTATACTGGGTCTCTGAATATGCTTCTTCCAATTTCATATTTGATAGGTCAGGCCATTTATCCATTGTTTTGAGATTTATGACCCCCCTTATACTTCATGATATACCTCAAGCAGCAAGACTGGTCTTTCACTGGCAGACTGTGGCTTTTCTTTTACAGTCTTTCACAGTATCACTTCGAGGTGTTTGGTAAGTGGTCAGCTGGTGATGTTGTTGCCCTGATAGCTGTCATAAAGCTGTTTTGCAAAGTTGTTGGGTGAAGGGATCCTTGAGTATGGCTTGGTGTTTTGAATCACCTTTTTATCTTCAGTAGTGAGTCTGTTGCTAGGAAAATGTTGGGGCCTAGCCGTCTCAGAAGGTCAATTTTGGGAGTAATGTGAACACCTCTCCATCCCAGTCCAGGACACTGGTCCTGTTCAGCAGTTCTTTTTTGAGTCCAGTCAGCTGCAGGTCCAGAGCTTCAGACTGAGCTATGTAGTCTCCAGGAAAAGACTCCACAGCAATGGCAGGCAGAGCAAGGCTTCAAGAGCTGGTTTTGGAAGTGTCTTTAATTAATAAGCTTATGGGCAGTGAAGGAGTTCCACCTAAAACTCTAAACTGGTTCCCTCACTAGCTCCTTTGGGATGAAAGATGCCACAGAAATGTAAGACATTATTATAATTGGATATATCAATATGTCTCAATACCATGAGGGGAGGCATCTTAGGCATTGTTTAGAATAATAATGCAGAGGGCATTGTTTTCTTAACCTTCATTGTGAAAGTCATGCTTGTTCTGTAACTTTTATGCATACCTGGGGAGGAGATGAGTGATGCTGACTCTAGTGGTCTTTCCAAATGAAATGAACATAACATATATGATGATATCAACATAAATCAGCAGTACCACCATGGAATACACAGAAACAGTTTATTCTGCTGTAAATGTACAGAAGTTTTTGTCTGTATGAGTGTGCTTTTATAGGGATAGCCATGCTACTAAGCTAGCTATAGAGGTGTTAACTTAATACTGCATCACTAGTGCAATTATGAGAGATAAGCATCATTAAACCACAGTGCTACAAAACACTAGTTCTGGAAGATGTCATTATAATATACTGCATCACTTGGCCAGTTTTTGATGATATGAGAGATGTCTCTTCTGACCTAGACCTTCTGGATCCAGAAAAATACTACTCAGTTGAGCTTTGTTCTACTTTCCCCCTCAGCAAAGTTCCCTGAACACACTTGAATGAGTATTGAGTGGATATGTCAGTGAGTTTTCTTCTGACCCCTCAGAGATCTCATTTGCTCTGGCATCTGTAGTCTCCATCAATTTTACTTTGTCCAGCTTTGAACACATTTGTACCCATCTTTTCATCTGTTTGTACATAAGTGGAGGATAATGGATGGAGACTGAATGAAGTTCTAAGAGAAGCATTTCATACTTATTATTTCATATTTAGCCATTTCCTATTCACATACTCCTTACTTAATCATGATTCAGCTCTTCTCCCGAAGGAGTTTGAGGAAAGACTGAGTCAAAACTGAATTACAACCTCATAAGTTTGGGAAGCCCGTAATGCTTTGTTTGTTCATTTAGATGTTGCACTGATATATAGATATAGTGCTGACACCAAGGAAGAATATAGTCAAAAACTGACACCAACAAATTTGAGCAATGAAGCAGCTAGGTCTGCAGTGACTTCCAACACTGTTATGGACTCCTGGACTGGTCCCAGAAAAATTTTGCTCTATTATTTTCTAGGTATCTGTCATTTTGTGCTATTTGTGTTATTGCTGAGTATTATCCTTAGGTTCGTTTTCAGAAAAGAACGTAAAAGAGAGGGAGAAAGAAAGAAGAGAAAGGCAGAAGTGTCCACAGTGAGACCTAAGCAATCAATATCTTCCAACCGCTTCCCAGAAGAGCAGCCTTATCAAGCCTGCACCTTTGCTACCAGGCTGCACATTTTCTACCCTTCTTCATGTCTGTATGCCCAAGTGAAGTGTTTCACAGAAGAGAGGAGTTTTTCAAGCTGATCAAGGAAGCCCCAGGAGGCTGTTTAATTCAAATACTCCCCAAAAATGTAAGTAAGCCCTAAAAGAATGAAACAAACTTTGGAAGTTCCTAAACACTCTCCATCGCTTTCTCACCAGGTGCTGTGCACTGCTAGAGACTCTCTGTCCTGCATGTACCATTTTTCCTTCCATCTGCAGCAGAAACCTACAGGAGACATTACCAGTTTGCTAAACTCTCAGATCACTAACTGGTTGGATCTGTGTGTTTTCATCCTGGAATAGCTTGCTGCTTTACTGCTTCTGCTTCTTCTTGCTCATAGGTTGATGTCAAAAATGTTATCAYTTAGGAAAGCTAGGAGGAAAGGACAATGTCAGTGTGTGATGTGCAGGAACTCTAACAAGGAGAGAAGGTCTAATGTCACTAATAATACATGAGACAGCATAATGGGAGGTCTTTGGAGAGAAAAGCAGCACTTAAGGGATTCTGGATAGGTGGGTTTCAGTCCTCCTTTGGGGGTTAATTACACTAATTGGCCCAATTTATCCTGATATTTCACTTCCTTTGATGTATTAGRTCATTTCAAGCATTTAACCTTGTAAGAACAGAGCTGCTGTAGCTGTTCTTGCATGGCCCTGCCTAATAAATTGAGACTAGGGTGGGGCAGCTTGGATTTTCGGGTTATGCCTGAGTCTATTGTTCTTGCCACAGGAGCTTTTCCAGCTAAAGCACAGGCTGTAATGACCAGACTCTCATACTAAAAATTTCAACATATTCTGATTCCTGACTCAGTACTGTCTTCAGGTCTCATCCTAATAGCTGTGCAGTGCTCTCAGCTGCCAGTGACTTCCTTGGGAGTACCAGTTCTGACCACTATACAAGAGATACACAGCACCCTGCACATCTGTGGGATAATGGTCTGTGATTATCTGTGATCCTCCCTGCCGTGGGGTAAACAGTGGATACAAAGGGTGATTTGTGGTCTGATGCCCATGCCGGTGAGGGGTGAGACAACGCCCAGGGTGAGGCGGAGGTCTCACCACTTGACATTGCTCTACCCAAAATGACACCTGGGGCGAGGCGGGAGTCTTGCAGCCTGGTGTTGTTGATAGGGGCAAAAGAAAAAAAAGGCCAGCAGCCATTGACACCCTCTGCTGAGCTCGACAAGGACCAAACATCCCACAGTGTTTGACTCAGCCCCACCTCACCAAGAGTATAAATTCAGTTCATAAACGATCCTCCATTTCGAGGACGAGAACATCAACCTATGGACAGGTCGACGGGCCTGAACCTCTTTCCTCCCCAAAACAGGGACGCCTTTTTGGTAAGGTTTGCGCCTCCGACAACGTCGGATGTTACCCTGGGAAAAATACCATTGTTGAAAGCGCTTAATTATCAGTTTGAGCTCAGAAAAAGTAGAATTTGTTGCAGTAAGTGCATTTATCACYGGCAATCCTGAACCTGTTGATCTGTCGCTTTAATAAATTGTCTATTTTGATCAACTCTGTGAACCTGACTCAGTGAAAACCCTTTTAGGAGGGCTCTGGCAGGCAAACGTTGATTACCCCTTGTCCTCCCTTCATGCGACAGTAACAACATCTGTGTCACAATTAGGCCTTTTGGTGTAGGGTGTTTGTGGGAGAGAAAAAATTCCACTACAGTCACTGCCAGCCAGACCTGCTTCCTGCTCATCACACCAGGATAGCTGCTGGAGGGAATGCAAAGATGGCAGAATAGTTGCTTTTGTCTCCTTTTCTTGGGTGGATACTCTAAGCAGACTTTTACCCAAGCATTGAGTCATTGTCTAATGCTGTACAAATATTCATAACTAATTTGTATTCCATGCTATTCTGATAAAGCAAACAAGTCATTCTATTTATGCACTGAAAGCTCTTTCCCAGCCTGGTTATATTAATTTAAAGATGGTTAAGTTTGGCCCAAGACCATCAGATGTTCTTTAAATTAGAGGGAAAATGTGACTGTTGCGTTCATGATTGAATTAGCATGTGAAATTCATGATTATGATTATGATTATGTCAGTGGGATTATATTAAAACATTGGGCTTGTTTTTGACATGAGCTGTCACACACTGCGGGACTCTGACACGCTGTTGTCAAGACAGCCTGACAGGTTGCTGTGGGTTGCTTTGCTGTGAACGCCCTGGGAAACTTGCAGGACAGCCACCACAATCCACAGCCCCCTGGTATGTCACAGAGCACGCTGATACAGAACTGCTCTGCTCCAGTGTCATGTTGGTGCTTACCTGGATACCTCCACCTTCCCTCCCACAATATTTCTAGTTCTCTGTGCACAGCACCAGCAGTGCTCAGCCCTGACCCAGAGTTCCTTCTTGGGGGTGTCCTGTCATTTTTCATGTAGTACTGCTGCAGACAGTACTGGAGCCTGTTTTGGGAGTGAAAAATGCCTATTGCATAGAGCTGAAAAGGCAGAGGGCAGTGTTCAGCCTTCCTCTTGCTACACCAAACTCAGCTCCACCATGCATGAATTTGCTTCAGTCTTTCATTCGGTTCAGGGAAAACCAAGCTCCAGCAATTGCATCCCATTGAGATCAATGTCAGGCACTCAAAGGCAGCTCTAACGTTCCGCATCTGAGCAGGAACTCCCCAGTTTACATGGGGAAGGCACCTGACAGCATCCAGTGGGAGGCTGGGTTAGATCTCTGCTTGCTGCACAACAAATAAATGTAGGTTTATTTAGCTTTCAGCAGCCTTGGAGCTAGATCCAAGCTGCAGCTTCCTTTATGTAGCACTAGCGTTGGAGAAGGCTCTCAACAAATACTGAGGCTCTCGCCTGTGAGGCTCTTGCTACCTTTCTATCTCTGTCTCAATGCTGGGCTCAGAGCATATGAGGATCAACAGCTTGGACAGCATTCGCTGGAGACTCCCTCCACTGCATAGCAGGCAAGCTGGAGAGCTGGCATTCCCAGTGAGCTGACCTGGGTTTCTTTGGGATAATCTATGGGAAGTCAAGGGTCAAATGTAATAAAAGGGGGGTCTTTGGTGTTGTACCTGCCATGATCCGCAGCCCTTTTTGGCACAGGCAGGGAGGTTGCTATTTGTTAGAGCAACACTCATCTTTAGGGTCACAAGTACCTTCATGTGGTTCCTACATCAGTTAGCCGTTCACTTACTCAATCCCCATTAGTACGTGAAAACAGCACTGATCAAATTTCTCATACCTTGCATTCAGTGCAACGGCTGCCTCCTCTGGGGCACATTGACTGTCACATGCTGATACTGCCGGTTTGAAGCCCTTCATGACACAGATCCTTGCAGTATTCTGGACTTGCTTCTTTAGAGCTTAGTTTGACTGGTATCAGCACCCAGACGCAGCTCAGCTTTTAGAGCTAGTCTTTGTCAGAAATGGCTCCAGCTCAAGGAACTCACCCCAATGTAACTGCAGTATTAAACTATCTGAAATATACTTTTCTAAAGGTGTGCTTTGAAACAAAATCATTTTAGCCACATATTCCTTCCTTTCTGACAACTCCTTTGCTCTACCTCTCAGGAACTCAGCATGTTTTATTTGTTTGAATTATAAGATCATTTTAATACTTCGTTTTTATTGTGCTCTGAATTGCTTCTATTGTTGTTCTACAGTGCCCCAAGTGTCCTGGCTGCAGAATGCTGTAAGTACAACTGGAAAATGGATTTACTGGTATTGCTAAATGGATAGAAGAAGTTCTGAATATATGCATGAACACACATGCCAGAGTTCACATAAATAATCAGCAGGTACATACACACCCCTACATACACCAGGAAATTGAATTCATGCACTTGAACTGCCAGCAGACATCAAGGAAACATGTTGAAAAGTTCACCTCAGATTTTTCTCCCTTTGACTATTTGAGGCTAGTCTGAGTGCAGATCTGAGCTCATTCATTGCATCTCCTGGTTTCTGTAAAAGCTCTTCTTGCTTTTGTGTGGCCACCCCTAACCAAGAAAATGTTTTTCATTTCTGGTTTGCATAGGCTGTACCCACAATGACAGGCATGTGGAAAATCTTGTTAAGCCAAATGAGTTTTTGGTCCTTTTGAGACAAAGCCTGGGGAAAAATGCTCATTAGTTTCTGGCAGCAATATATTCACAAATCCTGTTTTGAAACACCTTGGGCATTCTCTCACTTACTGTCTTCCTCCTGAAATATCTGCCCTGTGAGGCAGAAAAAAACAGATAATGGCCAAGTCACAGTGGGCCATGCACGTGGATACACAAGGAAAGACACTGAAAGTATATTCCTTTGATTCTGGACAAAAAGGAGGATTCGGTGAAGAAAATACGAGACCCCTTTACTACTCTGGTGGTTGTTCTTGTAATTACAGTGATATTAGCAAAGAGTAGGGAGGGCGTCTGGAGCTTTTGTCCTTCCACAAGCAGATGATGCTAAAAGCTTAGCTCTGTGGAACAGTGAAACAGAGGTAAGTGAGGGGGAGAGAGACAGATTTTGATTAGACTTTATTCCTTTACTAATACTCCTGGTCCATGGCTTTTCAGATAGATTTTTTTTCAGGTACATGGCATTTGGCCTATTTTCTCAGAAATCTTCAGATTGTTGCTCTCTCCAAAGTTTTGATCAGATTTGACTAGGAATGAAAGCACCAAGTCAAGGTGATCAATAGCAAGAAGAACACAGTTTATCTTTGGTTGCTAGACCTTGCTCCTTGCTTTTATTTTGTCTTGTCTTGATTATTGCTATATATGGCTCTGCCTGCAAAAATTCAGTAGGAATTAAAGGTATATTCCACTGTCTTTGACTGAATTTTCTTGGACCCTGAGCAGCAGAAAAAGAGAAAATCCTGTGCTATCCCATTGTTCATTATCTTTAGTATGAAATGCCAGCTTGACTCAGTAGAGTCCATGACTGTTTCCCCGTGAACATTTGCTCTCTAAAGCTTCTCAACAGCAAAGCACTAGCTACTGCTATTTTCACTGCTTTGTTACCTAAAATTATTTTATGAGGGCCCAAATGATAATATAACACAGGCATCACTGCTGCTCTGTCTGTTCTAGCCCTGCTGCTTTTGCCACCATTGGTTGAGCTGCAGAAGTGGTAGCAGTGAAGGACAGTTTTAACAAAATAAAGGTCAGTGAAGCTCTATGAATATATTTGTCTACAGGTATATGTTTATGTTATGTTTATGCAACAAATATGTTGCACTATAAACTGAGTTTCCTTGCCCCCTTCTTTGCCTCAGCAAGTCAGCTCTTCCAAGCAACTAGATCCAGGAGATTTCCAGTCACAGCTGTATAGGTGGTTGATCTCTTCAACTGGTGGTGATGGGATCCGTTTTCCTTCATGACAGTTAGAAAAAATTGTGGGTGGAGGAAGAACTAATAGTTTATTTCCAAGGTGGAGGAGCAGAAGTTTGAAGGTGAGTTGCTGTGTGYTCCTGCAGCTCCAAGCAAAAAGTTGCAAAGGTCCACATTTGTGTTGGAGATCTTGGCATGTGCCCCAGTCCCTTTTTCCAGTGTAGTCAGTGAACCAGTTGTTTTCATTAACATCTTGTAATAAATAAGCCAGCAGAGCTGAACAAAGAGTGGGTAATGCACATAAATATCTAGGATTTCATTCTTGGCCTTTTGTCTCTTGATTGAGGGCCTCTTGCTTATTAAATTATTAAAAAAATTGAATCACAGGACCTGAAAAGTATCTTAGTTGCTATATGTAAAAGGTGAAGTTGGATCGTTACCATTTCACCAGAAGAACCAGAGCACCCCAGGATTTTGGGGCTCTTTGCTAAGCATCTGAAGCATCATCTTCATTTCCCTGCATCTGGAATACTCCATGTCCTGCCTTAGTTGGTGTACTTGCTCTCTATTTGCAGTACCCAGCTCTGCTTCTACGTGGCTTCCTTTGCAACTCAGGAGTGCTTGGACGTTTAACTGCAGCACCTCGCTTTGTTTCTGTAAACCCTGCCCCACAGCTGGAAGTCCCTAGTTAGCATCTGGGACAGGTCTTCTCTTAGCTGRAACACTTCATCCTACAGGCAGGGAATTTTGTTCTAATCCCTAGCTAAATACAGAGTGTCCAACTTATCTGGCTAACTAATCATGGAACTTGGGCAGTAGTGCTCTTCTTTTCGCCTTGTTTTGGTCCAAAACAATTGACCATGCAGCGAGATCTCTTGGAGCTGGGCAATGTGTCCTGTTGCTTAGCATCTTTCCACATCAGGGGATAAAAAGTGATGATGGCTGATTCTCAAGGAGAGCTGTTATCCCGATTTTGGCTGCTGAAATGGCTTCAAGTTTGGATCTCAAGGGTGGTAGAGGTTAAATGAATCAGCTCCCCAGATTTTCCACCAAATGAGCCTTAGAGGCAGCAGCCCAAATCCAATCCAGATGATAATTTTCTTTCATAATTTATTTCCCTTGCACATTTTTAGCTCTCATTATCCTCACCAGAAGTCCCTCTGGAACAGCAGCTTTCTATCCCTCAGCTCCCTGTCTTATAGCAATGCTCTCGGTCTTACAACAGCTCTCTGTCTTATAACAACGCCTATGTCTGTGGCATACAAGCCCCATCTCCAAATATCCTTTTGTAACTCAACCCTGTAGGCTGGAGCTGAGGATTCACCAGCAAATAGATAGTAGAGTTAAAAATGAGCCCAAGGATGGTCTGAACTAAATCTTTCAAAGCTTTCAGATCATGGTGCATTAATTAGCTAACGGACAGCTAAGCACTCTAGGTCATTGGTACCTCACACTGTAACTAGCTCTTTTCCTAGGCTAGGAGGTTTACATTAGCAGAAACTTGGGAGATAGTCATCTCTTATCTCTCTTGCAAACTTTGCCATCAGTTTTGAATGTGACATTTGGTAATGTAGCAACAGTACAGCAA
>NW_020447864.1:1451022-1570595 GCF_003343035.1 Apteryx rowi
AAAGGAGAGAAAAGAAAAGAAAAAGGGAAAAAAACCTCTCAGACTCCAGAGAAGAATAGCTCCTGCCTTTTCCCTTTGTATCCACTGCTGAGCTATTTGAAAAGAGCAGGAGATAAGTAGCCTTATGACTACTACAGATTAACAGGCTCTGAGGTACCGAACACAGATTGCTGCTGCTGGGAATATAATGGCTATTGAAATTCACATTTATACAGACATTTCCGTGGTGACACTGCAAAGAGCAGGGTGTATGGAAGGCTACAGACCATAAATGCTGAGGCCATGCAAAATAACACATGGAGCAAAAACCCTGTCACTGAGAAGCAACAGGGTGCTGACCAGTCCTTGCCATGTAGGAGACCCTTTCTGACCGCAGGTTATGGATCTTCCTCAGAGACAAAGGATACACTGAAGCTTGGAAAATTCCTGCCAGAGGCTTTCTGCAAGAGAGGGCACGTGAGTCCCTGACCCTCAGTGCTGAGGGGCAAACTGCAATAAGATGTCCGCTGTCCGGCCAGGCTTTCTGAGGCAGATAATAGGCACTGAGTGACTTCTTCTGCCGGGTGAGCCAGGGAGGCTCTGGAGGATAAAGGTACAATGCAGGTTTTGGCTTCTCTTACAGCCTTTGTTTTTGCTTACTGTTCATTTTGCACAACTGATTGAATGGTGATGGGGCTCTGTGCAACAGGTGCTGGGGCTTGGCACTGCTGCAGTGACATGTGGTGCTGTTGTCCTTGATGCATGGGCTACAATGTGCCATGGCATTGCTTTTCAAGACATGTATCAGAAAGTGCAGGCAGGGTTTGCTCAAGGCTGGCTAAGGCAAGATTTTTTTTGCTTTCCTTGCTTTGGAATGTGAAGGACTCAGAAACAGCTGCATTGGGCTTGCACCGGGACAATGATATTATTAATTCTTAGCCATTCACTGCAATGGAAATCAGAATGCATTCTGCACTTGAGTGAATTCAGCTTTCCTCCTCTCCTGAGATGTAAGGTCAGTATTACTGTTCTTGTGCTATGGCTGGGGAAATGGAGGTACTGAGAAGGAAAGTGCTTTTTCCACAGTCGTCCGAAAGATCAAGGACAGACTTGGGAAGAAAACACAGATATCCTTTCTCTCAGTCTCCTGGTCTAACCCCTAGACATGCTGTTTCCCAGTAAAGAGACAAATCAGTTCTTTGTGCATGTCCTGAAAGTGTACAACATCTACACCCACAAAATCTGAACACCTTCCAAACTTTCACTGTGTTGTCATTCCAGCATCCCTGTGAGGGAAGTCCTGGAGTGCCTCTTTTACAGCTAAGGAATGCAGGGGGTTTAAGGCATGTTTCATTGCCTTTGTTTTGAAGAAATCCAAAGTTATATAGAAAGCTGGACAGGTCTAAATGATGCCTGTGCAAGTTCCAAAAGAAAGCACTGGAATACCCTGACTTTGGGTATTCAGTTGCAGAAACCTTAATAGTTCCTCTGCCGGGGGAGAGGGGCAAACTTTCATCCAAACTGTCAGGTTTGCACCTCCCTGGAGAGCAAAATTTGCACATAGTTTGTTAGTTCTCAGTTATATCCACACATTTATCTCTGGCTGCTGCTGTTACTCGGCAGGAAGGTGGGATGTTGATTTTCATCTCTCATGCTTTTGATTAACTGATCCCCAAGGAAGAAAGGGATTACAAACCATACCTGCAGGCTCCCAAGGATATGTCCTAGAGAGGGCTGTTGCTCCTCCCACCCCCATCCAACAGCATCCTATATTCTAAGTGCAGGGAGTTTTCTGAGCAAGAGCAAATGGTTTCGACTTGTGTGATGATTTTGTGATATACTTATCCCATCAGAAAAACGTGTCTGGATCATGGGGTGCTCAGTGCTAGATGAGCAGGGGGTGTAAGTCACCACCGAGAAGCACTGGCACAGATATATGGAGGTGGCACTGGAATACCACTGTGGCCTGAAGGTCAGAAGTGAGGGCTGTTGGCAAATTTTTGTGTGATAGATTTTGGTAGCCAAATACCTTTATTGAAAGAGGCATGCCCTTACTGCATTGGAGACATAACACTCAAGGCAACCTCATGGTGTCAGGGGAGCCAGAGGTTCTTCTAAAATTGCTCAAATTCAATATCAAACAACTAAAGGTTAAAAATAACTCCACGGCTTTGTCTATTCCTCTCTCTAAGTAAATGTTTACTTTCTTTGTTTCTATGCTAGTGACACTGGCCAAGTCAAGACAGACAACTCAGACAAGGCAGAACTAAATGAGTTATTGCTTTAGACCCCAGGGTCACACAGAGCACATGGACATGAGGCAACAAGCACATAACTTATTTTTACTGGAGAGAGACCATAGAAATGATCCCCAGGCCTACAAATGGAAAGATCCAGTCCCATAAACATTAAGGCCACCAGGCTGTCTTATTAAGGTCAGATCTAGTATGTCGTGTTGAACGTAATTATTCCACTGCTTATAATTTCAGTACATTTGATTCTGAATAGAGAATGAGGCAATTTTCTTCTGGGGATAAGAGAAATGTATGCCTTTGCAGCACATGAGACACAATCACTTTCAGACTGGCCAGCTTTATTTCCTCCTGATGAGACACTGACTCCCCGGGGAATAAGCTGAAACAGTATTTTCAACAGAGAGGGCAAAATGCAAAGAACGAAGTATTTCTGCTCTCAGGGGTGCTGTGTTTGGATGGTGGCCTGTTGCTAAGTGGCCCCATGGGAACAGTTTCCAAAAGGATCATAGTTCTGTGTCTGGGGATTTTCATTCCCTTTAGACTTCTTTCATCTCTTCATTCAAATCCTAATGCTGAGATTGACCCTGTAAGCTATAAGTTGCCCTCAGCTACCATTCTTCCCACTTTAAAAGAGGGGTTGATAGGAACATTAAAAAAAAGAACTCTTCAGACCTGGCAAATTTTGTCATTAGGTAAGTGTAAAATATGCTTTTTAAAAATTTCTTTTTCAAGTGAATGGGATTGGATTCTTTGTTGCCTTGCGCTTAACACTGAAATGTATCCTTGTGCCAAACGCTTACAACACACTGCCAAGTCCAAAGAGTAGCATTTTGTATGTTCTTTGTTCAGGTATGAATGCCTGTGCAAGGTGCAAAGCAAGACTACCTCAGATGCTACAATAATCCCCAATCAGAGAATGTTACAGTAGCAAAGGCTGAAGCAGGGTAGCACATTTCCTTAGGTCTTCTGCCTCTTGTGTGAAAACAGGATCACTAAAACTGAACATAATCCTCACACTGCAAAACTGACATAAATGCAGAAAGCTACTAAGGGGAAAATACTACTTCCTGGGGCCTTGCTCACTTTCAACCTGCAAATATAATTAAAATTTTCAAAGGCTGGGCCCATGTAGGAATTATAACCTTGTGTCCTATGATCACCTATAACTTGCAGAATGGACAAGCAAAGAATTCTGTATGTAGTTATAGATAAAATACCTGTTACAACTGATCCAACCCAATACTTGCATTTCATGCCTTAAATGGAATGAAGGGTCTTTGTTATCCAGTGGTTCTAAATGTTCTGTTTTTCTAACTGGTTTCTAGTCCTACAAAATGCTCTGGGTGACAGCAGTGTTGACAGCAGTGAGCCCTCCCTTAAGAATTACCTTCAGAGCAAGTGCCAAAGAGCACTCTGTGTTATTGTCATGTAGGAGCTGGGGCTCAGGTTAGTAAGAAGAGAGATACTCTGAGGGGAACAAGAGGAGGTCGCTGTTGTGGAAACCCCCTGGAATGTGTATTTCCTACTTCTGCAAGCAAAGTTATCTCCCTCTGGTGTCCTCAGAGGGACATGTATATACCATCTGCCAGTACAAATCTGGCATTCTTGCTGGCACAGGTTCTTCAATTGTTTGGTGTTGTGGGTTATTATCCTTAAGAAAATGAGTGTGATCCTGCCTCCGCTAAGGGGTGGCTGGTGCTAACAGTCCCCAGTGGTTTTGTGGAAAAACCTAGCCTACAAAGGACAAAGCCAGCTGTAGTTACCCTGGGCAGCACTGGTCAGGACTATTAGGGTGTCTCTAGTTTTCCTTTCAGCTCCTTACAGCAGAGACAAACAGACCTGCAAAGAACAGCTTCCATGTCTAGACTGGCTGGTTCTCAGGTGGAGGAAGGTCCTCTGTCACGCTTAGATCCTCTTAGAAAAGCAAGGGCATCTCCTCTCCTGAGCTTATCTCTGCTTTGCCCACAGACTTCTTTCCTTGCCTCATGCTATACTGAGCCAGCAGCACATGCAGGTAGAATACTGCAGTTATCATCAGGAAAGTGATACCAAGCCCCCCACTTTGGTCTAGGAGAAATGGATACTTTTAATGAATTTTATCTGGGATTCCTCTCACTCATTTACTCAGTGTTAGTGATGAAGGTGCTTCCTGCTGCCCTTTTCAATGGGAAAGCAAAGTAAATTCTTCTGCCCTCAGTTCTTTTCACAGCAAGCAGAAATCTGTGTTAACAAAGTAGTTATATTCTGCTACTTCTTGAAAAACAGTAGCTTTCTAACTGAGCTTGTCCATACAGCAGCAAAGACTGAATTTCACCTCTGCTTCTCAGGCTCCTGATCTGAAAGAGCTCCCAATCTGTAGCTCTAAGCTCAGTGTGTTAACTCTAGGGCTGCTTCTTCACCTAATCCACTGAGGAGGAAGGTACTGGCTCTAACTTTGCATTGAGAAATGGGGAGGCTGTAGTGAGGCTGCTTGAGGACAGGTCTCCAGTTATAGAGAAACTCCCCCAGCTCTAATTGTTGAATTGGGATCCTGTGATTTCTATAAAAGTGCAACATCAAATTACTGCTAAACCCCTTAATTAGGTGGTGATGGGATTCACCAAAAATATCACTATCTACCACAAGGAGCTGCTGTGCTTGACTCAGTCTGTAACCTCTGTGGAGATCAACTGGCATTTAGTTTTGATCACTGCAGAAAAGGGAGGCTGGTTTTGCAGCAGTGACTGACTTAACTGATGTGTGTGAAAATATTACTAAAATGCAAAAATGTCTCTCCAAATGGGTTTTGCTTTGCCGCTTAAAAATCCCATGTAAATGATGCACAAAGGATTTGGAATGGGGGAAGCTATCAGAGATAATAATAAACTTTGAATAGGAACTAGTCAAGTTTCACTCAGTGGGATTAAGACTCAGTCATGTCTCATTTAGGAGTGTAGTATTAAGTCATCCTTCAGATATGACAAGGTTTATGTTTTCCCTGAGTTGTTTTCAAATGAGGAGGGAAATCTCAATTAATTTAAATTTTCATTTGTTGTCATTGATGCCTCCACAGGTTTGCTGTCATGTTGAGAGTTCAGGCTGATGCCATAACCTGGCCAGTTACAGCAGCAGTGATGGATGTAGGATTATCATTGATGAGGGATCAATAGGCACCAAAGCAGGGTGCCCAGCACGGGAGGGATTGTCTGAGGAAGAGGCACTGATACGAGTGGGGCAAGTGTCCCGTCCCGTCCCCATCCCCATCCCCCCCCCCCCCAATTCGGTGGGAGTTAGTAATGACACCATAGAAAGGGAACTTTCACCTAGGGGAAATTCTTTTCTTTTCATTTCACCTTTTTCAGTCACACCAGCTGCTAGAAACAAAATTATAACTATACATGGAAAAGACCAACTCATTATCCCTCTAGCTACCTCTGTGCAGAGTAGCTATCAAACTGAATCCCTGTATCTCAAAAAATGTGGTTCCCACCCCTTTTCTTGGGATTATGTCCCCTGGCTTGGCAGATCTCTATTACCAGCTCTTTTTTGCCTGATATCTCATTTACATATCCTCTGCGGGATTCCAGGATCTTGTTTTTACAGTCCATCTAAGTAGATGAGTCAGAGAACTCACTTGTAATGTAGCTGGAATGTATAACGTGGATGAGTCCTAACTGTGTTACAACTGGATTCACTGATTTATTTGCCTTGGCACAGTACAGATATATTACTACATGTAGGCACCATTTATACTGTTCCTTTTCATCTGTGCCATATACAGTATTCAAATATGTATAGGCAGTTATCTTGCCCTGCTTAGGTGTCTCTTTACAAAATTCAGCTTCAGCAAACCTGTGGTCACTTACTACAGTATCCATGTTGTTATTATTATCCTAAAGATTGTGACATTTAGAGATTTACTGCACTAGTGGGATGGGGTCTGACCATCCTTCTCTTGTAGCAGAGGGATGTACCACCTAAACTCAAGATACCTCCAATCATTACTATCATTCCTTTCATCAATATTTGTAATTTGAAACGAATTCACTGGGATTGTCTTTGCTTAGGTTGTGTCTTCAGGATATCCAAACATCCCTCTGAAATGTCTCCCATTTTAAGAGATGTCACTCACTATAAGCTCAAACTGATACTCTCAAGTGTATCTTTCATTCTGATTTTTCTAGTCTTTTGCTGTGACATATGTGAGCCTTCCCTTGTTGTGGGTCTCTGTTGTCACTGTTCCCCTCATGTTCTCCCAAGGGAAGCTACAAAATGGACTTCCAAGGAGCACAGGTGCAGACAGGAATTTGGGAGAAGGAAGAATTTTACTTGCATACATTTTACCAGAAATTTTAGCTGGTGTGTGATTTTTTTCAGAAAGTGAAATTTGAATTTGTAACAGAATTTGCCTTTCAAACCCAGTACTAGCAATTAATGAGGGGCATTAATTAGGGACAGACAAGCATATTCAGGTACAGAATTTTTGCAACAAACACCTTGTGAATTAACTATAGGTCATTTGAGTTAATCAAAAGGTTTTCTGCTGCAATTTCAAATGATAAGTTAATTTCAGAAAAATCTGAAATCAGAGAAAACACAACTTTTAAAGAGTAAATAGACAAACAGATAAACTTCTCTCAAGGAGTTATTTGTTTTAAATAATTTGCTTGACTGTACTTAGACTTATCTGTTCACCCTTTTGTTTCTAGCCTTGTGTGCACTCAAACACATCCACACACATGCTCACTCACTCTGGACAATTATTTCTTTCAACCTCTTATCATTAGCCATTACTATTAGTCCTGTGGTCATTTTGCCATTCAACTTAAGTTCCTCCTCTGTCACCTTCCCTGATTCTGCTGTATGCACTACTGTGATTTCTCTCTGTCTCACAGAATTAATTTTAAACAAGGAGACTTACGTGCTTCAGTCTTTAGATGGCACCAAAAGTGAATGCACTAATTAGGAAGGCTTTATGATTTCTATTATTTGTCACAAATAGGCTTGATTTTTAGAGCTTGTGAAGGTTCCTGAGCTCTGATTTGGCTAGGCTTTCTATGAGTTCTACATATACACTGTCTGTAACGCTAGATCTTATGTTGATTAAAGGACACCATCTGAATAGAAACAATTGCACTAGCAGCTTTGAAATGCTCCTTATGTTGGGAAAAAAAATGGTACTGAATTGAACTGCAAGAGTTTGACAACAAAATATAATCAGACTCTTAAAATACAAAATTAAATGGTGAGCTTGTCTGATGTTGGTAGTGGTCCTTTCAATTCCTTCCTACTCAAGCATATGAAGCAGCAAAATATTTTCTTTTCATTTCAGTGCATTATTATCTTTAAGGAGTTTGTGTACTGACTTCAAGCTGTCTAGGTGGTATTGACTGAAACAAAGCAGCGTGCAATTGTATTTCTAAAGAACCAGTGCAAAATGAGTTGAAATTAAAATAGATGGAGACATTAAGTGATCCCCAAGGGCAATAACACTAGTACTTAATGGTCAGAGATTTACCAGAGACAAAACTAGGAGTATCTGCTATGTTGAGCCTTACAGACAGACTTCTGGTAACTGGAGCTGTGGTGAGGGAAGGTCTGAAATTGTTGCTTTCTTTCAGTGCTGATGCTGGAATGGCTGTAATTCCCCCAAATTGTTCCCTACCTGGTCCTCAACCTTTCCCACATCCCAGTGTCTTGCTAAACTGCTTGTTTCTATAACCGCAGTTGTTAAAGCACGTTCAGAAAACTGGAGTCCTGGAAAGCTGAATGACTTTAACAAGAAAAACTCTCTTCTTTCAGGTTGATTTTTCTTGAATTGAAATTGAATTACTTACATTATCTTTTGTTTATTTATATTGCACTTCTGAGCTGAGCACTTTCATGGTTAATGTGCAAGTGACCCAGAAGATTTGAATTTAAAAGACTGCGAACTTTACTGCTAAATATTCAAATCTTTGGCTTGGTTGGTGCTAGAATTACTTGGGTAAAGAAAAACTCCAGTGTTTGCCAGAGAGCTATTTCTTCTAATCACTCTGTGTGGCTCAACTCATTGTTTCAGTTAGCTCAAAGCAATAAATCACACTAATTTTTAAAATATTCTAAATACTTTTTTAATAATAACCATCACCTAGAATGATGGTAACCCAACCAGTCTGATATAGTAATAGCCTGAGCCAACAGCTAAAATTTGAATTCATTGGAGAAGCAGGAAGCTTTTTGTTATCTCAAGCATTAGTAGTTTAACAAATTAACTTCACATGTAATGCAACTTTTTTGAAAAATCTCAGCTTTGCCCATGCATTCAAAGGTCTGCTGCAATCCGTACCCTTTCTCCTTTCCTACAGCGGGAAATGTGAGTTGCAGGGGCAGCATCTTCCAAGGGACCACCATAGTCACAAGAACCAGCAAAAGGGCCACAAGTTTTATGAAGTGAGAGGCTAACCCTGAGAGTTACAGGGAACCCGTGACCTCTGTCTGCTACGCTCAGGTGAATTGGTTACCTGCCTTCCAGAAAGAGGAGTCTCTTGAAGGGTTTAATCCCTCCTCTGTGTCTAACTGCTCAATAAGCATCACCATTTATTCCATGAGATCTCTTCCAGCAGAGGTTCAGCAATTAGGCTGCATTTTTAACAAATGCTGACTTTAGCACTGAAGATGGCTTAACACGATCTGTTGTTCGCTGACCTGAGCTGTTCATTTCTGTCTCTGTACCAGAGCTGACTGCCCCCTTTGGCTGTATTGTAGAGCTGGACCACTCAGTAAGGTCCAAAAAGATGATGGGGAGATGATAGGGAATCTGCTTCAGCTGGGTTTTCTAGCAAAGCATGCGTGTGTGACACTGTAAGGTTAATAGAAACTTTATCAGCATCAGGGTCCTGGGTGACAAAGGAGTCCCTAAATCCTCTTGGTTCTGAGGTGTGGTGTGGCCATTCCCCTGATGGGGGATGCTCTGGGAAGTGCCCAGATTCACAGCTGTGAATCTTCCATGAGCAATCATGTTACAGCCCTTTTTGTTCCAGCACTGCTCACCAAATGGTTGTACACACTGACTTACATTTCCCGAGGAGCCAGCATCCTTGAAGGGATTTGTGGCTAAACAAAAGCCTGAAATACCAGGTCACCAGCTCTGCTTGTTGCCTGGAGGGTCTTCCTGTGGTGGGGGTGCTGACCCCCAAGCACATGTTGACCACATCCAGGTCTGCTTTGCAGGTTTTTCCATGAGAGGATAGCTCAAGACAGATGCCAGTCATAAAGCCTTTTTTTCAGGCTGTTACATTTGTCTGCAAATTGAGTGGTCAAGCACTGAAACAAGTGTCCAGAGAGGTGGTGAGATGTCCATCCTTGGAGATTTTCGAAACTCTTCTTCACAAGGCCCTGAGCAACCTGATTTACTTTTGAAGTTGGCCTTCCTGTGAGCTTGTGTTTGGACTAGATGGATCTCTGAAATCTCTTCCAACCTGAATTATTCTAGATCTTAGAATTTCACTTTTTGTGTACTGATTGTTTTGACTCATCAGTTGCTTTTATTTCTTCTCTCTCTGGTCTCCCTTAAAATATTTGTCCCCTTAAATGTTAACTTCTCTGTCCTGAAAAAAGATAGGATCCACAGAAAAACACAGATAGGCCAAGTGGAAATTTTAGTGGTAACATTACATCAGAAGAGGCCTTTAATTAGTAGCTCTGAAATAAAGATAATCAATTCTGCCTGTATCTGTTACAGACACATGAGAGGGATGCTAAATAGATGGATACCATCATTTGTTAAAGTGAAAGGTGTCTTCTTTAACCTTGTGAAGATCTCAAATCTAACACTGCTTTGTTTCTTTAGCAGTTCAGCAGGGCAACAACAGTGAAGGGAAGGCACACAAAGGAAGAAAAGTGCTTTTTTTGGCCAAAGGATAGAAGAAGGAGGGATTCAGAGAAATAGAACTTGAGGAAGTCAGAAACCATCATATCTAAAATGTGTTGTTGAGCTTTTAGCTTGCTGGCTTTCCTTCTCAGGAACTGCACTGATTTACCTTGGCCTGTAAGAACAAATTTGATTCCTAGTGGATTCAGCTAGGACCAAAGGAGCTGCACCTTGCTCTTCTACAGGAAGGGACAAGAACAAGGCGACAGGGCTGCAGATTACTTCTAGTCTGAAAGACGGTTTCTTTCCAGTGATACAGTTGCGGTGGCTGCACAATGTGACTCTGGATCTGCACTATCTCAGAGAAAGTTCTCTATATTCTTTGACACAGCTGCTTTCTCTGTGAAGGTCTCCTGTCTGCATACTGTGCAGTCACAGTCCTGGTTAGCTCAGGAGCTTCAGTGAGTGCACCACAGAGAGGAGAGAGCTGTAGAGTACAGCTTTTCCCATCCTTACTCTCACCAACATCCCTGGGAATAGCCTATCCTCTGTGCAGTGCACTTGAAAAGGAGACTTTGGCCAGGCTGAGCGCTGTCATGTTCACAGATACTCACTGCAGGGAGGAGCAGCCTGAAGTACAAGGAGGGATTCTCGGCTTTGTTGTTACCAGAATGCCAAGCTGACCACATATGTTTCATGCCCCTGAGGTCCCTTGTTCAGCTCAGGGAAATAGGGATGATATGCTAGGAAATACCTCAGAGGTGCAAAGCTGAGGAAAAATCATACCTATTTCTGCACTCAGCAAAAAGAAGAAGAAACTAAAATGCATTTCAGAAATATCTTTTGCTGTTTCATTAAAAACCTGTCTTCCAGCACTGATGAATTGCAGGAAGGCAAAGCAAAACAACACACCCCATCCCATGATGTAGTAGCGTTCCCCCCTGCAATAGTGTGGGCAGGCTGAGACTCATCTGTTGGGCTCATGGCAGCCAGAAACTGTCTCCCCTAGCCTGCCACACAGCCTGGACTGTGCACTGGGCCTTGCAGCAGCCTCCTTCCTCCTTGTTGTTGTGCTTTTTGCCCCAAATGCTGGAATGGAAGTGCCAAGGTGTGTATGGGTGCACAAGCAGCCATTCAGGCAGAGCAAACCTTCAAGCTGCCAGGGCTGGGGCAGCAACCAATGGGAACCTCTGGAGCTGACACGGGGAGTTGCCGGATATGACAGATAACCCGGCAAGAAGGGATGAAAGTTAGAGAAAGCACCACAAGGGGTGGCTGGGTTTCGCAGGTGGTTAAGGAGGGAGTTGTGTGAGAACTGGCCAGACTCCACAGAGCACTGGAGAGGAGAGCTGGGGACCTCTCGGGGAGTGCAGTCCTGCGAGGTCAGCTGCAACTAGGGAACCATATCAGTAATACCACATAAGGCCAAAATGACCTGGGTAGCAATATCTGAAATACTAAATTTGGGTATGGATGTAACAAAACCTGGACCAATAGGGAAAAAATAATTAGGGGTGAGTTGTTTATTTGGGAGGAGACTGGAACAAAGGAAGAGAGTTATAAGGGCAGTGAAAAAGGGGGGTCAAGAAATGGGAAAAGGAATAAGAAGGTATGCAACTCATGACTGGGGCTGTCCAGGGGTACCTGCTTGGCAGTCCTGTGCTTGGTCACCCCAGGTGGAGCAGGACAGCAGACCACAACCGTTGTTTTGACTGTACTGCAAGAGCCAGGCCTGCTTCTGTTGTTGGGAGGACCAGGGCAGGGGAAGCAGGGTGGATGGGGATGAGCTTTCCTTGGCGAGCAAGGGAACCCCCAGACAGACAGAATGAGCATCCTGGCATCACAATGTCAGTGCCCGTTCCTGGCCCGACAGTTTTGCCAGCTGCCTGCTGCTTCGCAACACTGGCACCCTGAGGAATTCCCCCAGTGGATGTGGGAAATAGCAACAATTCCAGCAAGGTTTACTATTAAGAGGAGCATATATGTGGGGARGTCTTCTGTGAGTTGCTTGCTGAGAATGAGCCCCTGCCTTGTCTGCCTGCCAGGTGCTCAATGGCAGGGTGTGCTGACTGCTGAGCTGCAGGGCATCCATGCCAGGTAGCTACCAGGTGTCTGCTCCAGGGCTGTGAGACCTACAGGGCTTGTGCTTTGTGACATTCCCTGACTTATATTATCAGATATTTATGGTCCTCTGCTTTCTAATTTCTCCTTGCTGGATCTCTTGGAGTATGGGAGAAAAAGAGGTGCAGAGAAAAATGTGAATGCAGGAAGCAGAAAAGGAAAGAGAAAAGGGAAAAGAAAAAGAAAAGGATTTATTCTCTATATGTAATAATAAAAATAAATCAAGAATAAATCAAGAATAAATCAAATTTTCATAAATGCCTAAGGGATGTAGGAGACCAAACCTCTTCTAGGCTGAAATCACTTAGGCACTTCTGATAATTCACCCAGTTTACCAGGAAAAACAAGGCATAAAAAGCCTGGCACTGATTATGCTGGAGGCAAAATAACCCTTACTTAGAAGGTCTTTTGCTAGACTCTGTATGTCCTAGCCAGGGTGGAGGGTCCCTGGGGAATTCCTCCCATTTATATCCTTTGTTAGTAGTCAGAGAGCAACTAATGTGCGAGAGTGCCTGGAAAGAGTAGCTAGTCACTGTTCTGAGTGACAGCATGTAAACTGTATAGTCTCCCGTAAAAAGACTGTGTGCTGGTATTTCAGTTCTTTGATTGGGATTCTGTTTCTCCTGCAGTCTGGCCTCTCCTTGTCTGTCTGTTTTGTTATCATTTGTATGGAGATCATCAGATCCAAGTACATTTGACATATGGAGATAACAGTCAGGAAAGGAAACAACATATGGCAGACAATTCAGATCTATCAAGATCTGTCATAAAACGATTTTCAGCAACAGAAAAAAAAAGGGTGGAATAAGACAGCAGGTTTGAATTTAAAATAACTGTGATACTCTGACAAATGGAGGGGCCTAGGGCTTGCTTTGCTAAATGAGACCATCGCTTCACCAAAGCAAGCACCAATTGGTACCCAGTGCTTGAATGGAAGGTTATAATCCTCTGCATTGTGTTGACCACATGACTGACCAATGACTAGTCTCAAAGCCTGGACCAAAGCCACATTCACTGCCTGTCTGGCCTATTGGATCACTATCTTGGGGTAGTTCTGGAGTAATCCAGCTCTTCAGCCCTAGGAGGTGAAGGGGAGGGAGAAAGGGAGCCTAATACTGTACAGGTGCTAAAAGGTCAACCTACTTGGAGAGCCCAGCATTCATACATGGCTCTGCTGCCCTCAGATGAGATTGTCCAGGTCCTTCCTAGCAGGGCACTAACTGTGCCTGCCAGAAGGGGAGGTAGGATTTGTGTGTAGCATGAGTTCAGGCTGAATTCAAATCACCTACAAGGGTGCTATGGATATGGAGTGCTGGGTCTCAGGAGAACCCTAAACTTCAGACTGTTCCTGGGACAGACCACCTAAGGTAAGGTGTGGATGTATCCCAGAAACATGACATTTGATTTCTTTAATAAAACAAATATGTTGATCCTGGTGTCTGGCTGAACTGAACTGAAAGCCCCTGCTGGCTGGAGAGCAGTATTTTGAGGTGCTGCACCTAGTCTGAAGGTGGCTGCATTTGGGTAAGCCAGTTCCTGTGTACTGAACAGTTTTAAAGGACTGTGGATGCTTTTAGGATAGAAAAAATACTATGTATGTTACTAATCTATGTAATTTAATTATTATTAATAAATGGAACCTCTTCTGATAGCTACAGCCATTTTCCCCCAGAGGAACTTGGCCTTTTACCAAAAAAGTGGCCTTTTATTTTTGGTTGGTTTATTTTTTATGACCCTGTGGAACAGTTCTGAGGGATTGAGAGGCTATTTTAAGGATGAAAATACCTCTGAGAGAGAAAGTTTACATTTCCCAGCCAAACAAAGGTTTCACTCACTCAGAGATAGCATCCCTGATGTGCCAGGAGGAAGGAGCAGATTCAAGTTCCTTGTCATGAAACCAAAAGAGAAAGAAGAGAAATAGCCACATTATGAAGAGAGAATTTCAGGGAGGATCTTCTCAGTCTTTTTTCCTGACATTCTGTCGTCTAATTTCCTGTGCAACCCATCTCCTTTATCCTCTACTAATTGTCCTCCTGTCTGTTATTTCCTTTAGTCCAGGAGCAAAGCAGTTTAGCTGTGATGATGGGGTTTGCTGGCCCATCACTTCTAGAACTGAACAGAGAGCAAATCTTTTTGAAGGAAGAAATCAAAGCTCTCAGAGATGGAAGAGGCCTATTTGATGATCCAGGACATTTCACTAAGAATGGAATCAGTCAACCTTATCCATGGGTTAAACATGCTGAGTTGAGCAGAGTTACATGATGGAGGAGTTTGGGCAAGTGTATCTTCTGCTTCTTTCTGAGTGAGTGGGGAGCATGAAGCCTTTGCCTGTTTGCATAGGGAGTCAAAGCCAGGCCTTGCACAGAGCCTTGCCACACTGTCAGAATAAGAAGGTTTTGTTCCTGATTGTGGCAATCCTTCATGGGTGCCAACCAGAAAGGTTTAAAATGTAAAATGGCATTTCAATGTTTAAGAATAGCAAGTAATTTGATGACTGTAATAGAAAAGCTTCCAATCCTTTAGCAATGTGTTTCAGAGCTGCATAACACTGCTGATAAAATTGCCTTTGTATTCCTTGTCTAATATTCCAGCCTTTCTCTCGCTCAGCAAAACACAATAGCTTGCACTAAGCTTCCCTGGGAGGGCGGCTAACAGCACATTTACTAGACACTTCAAACATTTGATCATATTTCTCCTGAGTGTATTTAATATCTGTTAATGTCAGCAGTCACAGCCTGATCGAAATACCTGCATTGCTGGGAAAAATGTTTAATATAAAAGATGACACGGGTAAGCAATCACTTACTGATGTCTTTTTGGAATTGGATAGGTGACCACCTAGGTTCCCCCTTAGCCCTTGCTCAACTTACTCCCTCCCCACCCCTGCTCCGTTACCACCCTGCTGCTGTGAGCATCTCCGAATGCATTAGAGCAGTTATTCTGAGTATGCAAGAGATGCCAGGAATAGTTTTAGGTTTCCTGTCTCATCAAACCAAATTCAATCTGTAAAAAATTAATACACCCAGAAGGAACAGTTAAAAGCATCTCCAATCAATTAATGTTAAAATGGAGGCTTGGAGGCTGATTAACAAATCCAGCTCAGATTGGAAACCCAATCCAGCTCAGAACTCAAGAGGCTGCTGAGGCAGGAGTACAGTCAAAGAGTCCAGCCCCAGTGTTTCAAAGGAGGTCAGCAGATAAGACATAGGTTGGTTGAAGCTATTCATACACCACTCCCAGCTGTTCATTGCTTCAGGCTTGAGGGCCCCAAAGACACACACTGCTTTGGACTAGGTAAGAAGTCTCAGCAGAGCAAGTCTTCTTCCCAGCTTCCAGGTAGGCAGTGGATGGCACACAACCAGCTCTTTGTACTGGCCATTTGCATCTTCTGTATTTTCTCCCAGTAAAAGCTAGAGTGAGAAATAAAGGATGCAGCCAACACCTTTGAGGGATCTTGATACTTACAACAGCCCCACATTTACAGTGTTGCTCACTCCAGTAATTGAGAAGACAAGTTGGCATGCCAAACTTATCAGTTTGCCTAAAAATCATGGATGAAAAAGAGAAAAGAGGTTTTTGTGATTTCTGAGCCTTGTTTATGTTCAACGTTCTCTTCACAATCACACAGTTCAGGCCTCAATTTGATGTTTAATAGAAGCAGAGACTCTTATATCATCTCTTGACTCCAGGGTCTGGAGCTTTAAGCCACTCTTTGAAAGAAGTGTGGGAAAATTGCAAGAACTGGCAACTGAGATCATCTTGGTGAAATTAAAGAGAAATCCCAGTAATTTATGCACAGAAGAGTTCAATCTGGAACTCTTGGCTGTTTCTTGCTTGGAGTTTTTGTCCTCCTAAAGGTGATAACTGAATTCTATTTTTTTTCTTCAAATACTGTCTAATTGCTTCCAAAGTATAGAAAAATTACCAAACTCCGTTTGAATCCACATTTTGAAAGTAACATTTTCAAGCATGTTTTCTTGTTACGTGGCCTCAAAAAAACCCAGCTCCCCCCCAAAAAAACTAGATATACAACCAGCTGAAGTCTATTGTCATTACATTGCCTCTGATTAATGTAGGTCACACTTTTCTTTCTTCCAGCTATTAAGTATATAGATCCGTTTATGCTTTAATCCCTTGTCTTTTTCCTGGTCTATTGTTGCTGTGTTATATCCTCTCAGTCAGAGAGAATTGAGCTAAGTGGTAGACAAATGGGGACAGGGAGTTAACGCAGTAATCCAGCTTTGAAATAAAAAATTGGCCTGAGGTTAGTGCTTGTATCCAAAGAGTGTGTCGAAGAGAGAGAGAGAAAAAAAAAGCAGGAGGAGAAACTGAGGCATAGAGGTATCCTGCAATAGGATCTGAGCTGACATTAGTACTTCTCAGAACAGTGTACTTGAATGCAGCCGCTGTGAGAAAGGGTTAAGGAAACTGCATTTCCCTAAGTGCTGACTGGGCTAAGAGTGAAAGAGATTTGCTGAAGGCAAATGATAGGCCTGTTCAGATGTAGCTAGGAAAGTAATCTGGCTGGTGCTGGAGTTACGCTTTTTGGTGGGCTGTTGTGTCCTAGGGGGGCTTTACACAGGGATGAGGAGGAAACAGAGAGGCCCAGAGCTGCTGAGATGGGAAAGATGCACACTGAGCTCCCCGCCTTTCACTATGTCACTCCGTCCAGGTAGAGGAGCCCTGTACCTGAGAAATATGTTCATTTTTTTTAACAATTCTTCATAGATCTCTGCCTCGGAGATTTAGAGTGTATTCTGGGCTTGATTTTTTCTGGAGACTACATTTTCTTCAGAGGAGAGAGGGAAATTCCCCAGCAACAACCCTGCTAGTAGTGGGGATGCGTGTCTGCCTGTTAATTGAGTTTGAAACTATCATTTTTTCTGGTTTCTTCTTTATCTTAGGTAGAAGGTAATAGCAACCTTCCTTCCAGTTAAATCAGAGGGGGTTGGAGACAGGTTAGGTAAAGCCGGCTGAGATACTCTTGTATTCACTAGAAAAAGTTTACACAGGTATATAATTATTGGGCTCCTCTATCAATAACTGGGCACGCTGACTCCATAATGTGCTAGGTTAGACTTCTAGTTCTTTGCTGTTTGGAAGCTAAAGCAATTTTCCAATGGGACTGTGAAAATAAAGCACAGATTTAAGTAAACTTTTGGGACCCCATGTATTCTACGTCGCAACTGATATAACCTGGGTTTTACAGAAAAGAGAACATCTTTGTTTCATTTATTCAGGTCTGGGCAAAAGGAGTGATGTTCTGGCAGTCAGGATATGGGAGATGGTGCGACTCAGCTGTGTCCTACACTAAGATATAATAATAAACAGTTGGGTTCAGCTTTAATTTTAATTCAAAATAAATATTTCCACAACCTACAAAATTCATCTAATACATTTATCTGGGAGAACACAAAGATTAAAGGAGTCCTGCTAATTCCTTTATCTTTCAGATACAGGAATGAAAACAAAGACATCCAAGCCTTGAGCCATTTAGAAGAGGAAGAAGCCAAAATCCATGCCAGAGGTTCGACTGCTGGGTTTACTTATGGCTTCAGGTAAGCTGCTTTCCCTGGCTTGTTTAGCATTTCAGAGACCCTCTGTATTCCTCAAGGGGAGCTGTGGATGATGGACATAAAACCTTCACATAGTTTGCAGCCAAGGCAGAGCAGAGGGAGTGCAAACAAGCTCATCCAGGATGACTTCTAGTCCAGCATCCTATCTCTGACTGTGGCTGGCACTGCACAGTTCAGAGGCAGATGTAAGAACCTCACAGCAGGCAGATATGGTATAATCAACCCCTTCAACCTTGTTCTCCAGCCCCATTAGATATCATCCTGAACTCTAAGTAGCTAAAGATTGGATTTAGTCTTGGAGTATGGCATTTAATATACTCTAAAAATTCTTGTTTTTATTAACTCCCATGACTCTCGAAAGTAGTGTTATCCATAGACAAATAGATTTTCATCTTGAATCTTTCTGTGTCCTTGGTCGTCTATGGCCATGAGCAAATAGGTCTAAATACCTGTCTGCAAAAAGTATTTCTTTTTATCTGTGGTGATTTCCCCACATATTTTTTTTGCTGTGTGTCCCTTTTACTGACATTAAGAAGTACAGAGTAGGAATAAACTAAAAGTCTACTCTAAAGCTGACACATTCTTTTATCCCAGTATTAGAAAGGTCTCAGGGATGAATTCTTTTAGCAGCCTAAGCATTAGTTTCGTAGCCTCTTTCCAGCCCCACTCAGAATAAGCTCTACCCAAAGGCCTTGACTGACTTTTGTTGAAGACCCCAAGGCATGTCTAAGATGAAAAAACTCTGAGGAGAAATATTTTGCAGACAATTGCCCTTCTGGCAACTCCTTCCCAGCCCAACTTCAACTGCAGTGCTAGATTTTCTCTCACTCACAGCCAAAACCTTAACAATTAACCCTATTCTTAAGTGTTGTCTGACCTTTAGTCCAAGAACATCAAGCATGGCCCAGATGATCAAGGTCTCAGAGAAGACTTATTTTTGCAGACAATTTTCCCCTTGGCAGCCTCTTTCCAGCCCCACTCCAACTGGAATGCTAGGCTTTGTTCTAAACTTAATTGCCCCCTTTGGCTGGCCTTTATCCCAGGACCCCTAGGCATGGCTCAGATGTGCAGTCTCTCAGAAGAGAGTTATTTTTGCAGACAAGCTTTCCCTTCACAGCTCCTTTCTAGCACTACTCCAACTGGAATGCTAGGCTTTGTCCCTATCCCCATCATAACCCCAGCCCTAATGTGTGCCTGGTCGGACATTTAGCCCAAGACCTCCAGGCAGGGTCTAAATAAACAAGCTTTCAGAGGAGAATTATGTTTGCAGACAATCTTTCTTTTGGCAGCTCCTTTCCAGCCCCACTCCAGCTGGAGGTCTTGCCTTGGTGTCTCCCTAACACTACCCATAATCCGTACCCTAGCCCTAGCCTGACATCTCAGCTGATCTTTAGCCCAGGACATCCAGAAATGCCTGAGATGACCGAGCTCTCAGGAAAGAATTATTTTTGCAGGCAGTCATTTCCCTGGCAGCCCCACTCCAACCTAAGTGCTAGGTTTTCTCTTGCTCACATCCTTAAGTCGAACCTTAGCACTTGCCTTGGGCCTCAACTGATGTTTTACCTAAGACACCCATGTGGCCCAGATGGCCAGTTTCTCAGAGGAAAATTATTTTTATAGGCAATCTATCCCTTGGCAGTCCCTTTCCAACCCCTTCCAATAGTATTCCTAGTCCTTGTCACTCCAAGGCCGATGCCTGTGACTAAGGCTAGGGTTGGGCTTAGTTTATGAGCAAGAGAAAGCTGAGAGATGAGAGCTCCAGTTGGAGTGGGGCTGGAGAGGACTGTCAAGGGAAAGTTTGTCTGCAAGAACAATTCTCTTCTGAGAGCTTGTTCATCTTGGCCATTCTTGGGTGTCCTGGGTAAGGCTCTGGCCGTGGTCTAACTTTCTTCTGCTGACCTTTTAGCCCAAGACCCCCATGTGTGGTCCAGATGAACAAGCTCTCAGGGGAGAAGTATTTTTCTGCAACTGTTTCCCTTGGCAGTCCCTCTCCAGCCCTAGTTCAACTGGACTAGTCTTTGCCTAGTCTTTGCCTCTCTCCCAACACTGACCCTAACCTTTTTCTTCACCCTGTTGGACAGCACAGCCTTACCCAAGACCTTCAGGCCTCCTGGAGGTGTAGGAGCTCTCAGTAGAGAATACTTTTTACTGCCTCCATGTTCCTTTGACAGCCCTTTTTCTATCCTGCTCCAACTGTAGCTTCTTTATTTTCATCATTTATAACTCTAATCCTAGCCATTAAACTTGTTTTCTGCTCTTTTCCTAGGATGTCTTCTTAATAGCTTTCCTTAAGAGGATTTTTTTTCATTTTCCTCCCTGTGGCTTCTGAAAACTGGTGCAGTATCTGAGGAAGTTTTTAGAGTACATGGAGAGATGTTGTTGTGTGTAGTATTAGGTCTGTGGAGCTTACATAAAATCACTCAAACGTTTTTCGGTATTACATTTCTAATTCATTTGGGCTCTCTGTTATCATTTGTGTGCATACTGAGTCTACATGAATATCTCTACAGTGACGTCCTGGACTATTTCACTGTGTCACCTGCATTGTATCTTTGTACCACCTGCAGTGATACAATTTAGAGTGTCGTCTTCCTAGCCCTATCTCTTTACTATTCCTCCTCTCTGCTCTGTCTCCATCCTTCTTTCTCCTCTTCTTTATAGCATCCCAGCCTCTTTCCTTCTCTGTGCTGCTCTCCTCCTTGGTGCCCCTGGCTGAGACAGAGGCCAAGGGGCACCTGAGGGAACTGTGTGTGCATTTGTATGTGGTTGCCAAGGCAATGCAGGCGAGGACCTGGCAGCATGACCTGGAGGAGCCCCATGGAGGAGCATGATCATGGAGGAGCAAAAAGGAGATGGGAGTGGAAGCAGGCAGTGGAGGTGCCATGCTATGCAGCCTCGCTGCTTTGGGATGGGGGTAATTACCGTTCAGCACCATGGTGGTAGTCTATGTGAGAGGTGTTGGAGTTGGCACATGCCTGGTATGGGGAGACACTGTACAGCACCAAGGGGTTGGTAAGACCTTTGCAGTTTGGGTGCACAGGTCATGAGATGGGTGTCTTCACTCAGTGGTAAGAAGCATGGTGCAGGGCCTGGGTGCAGGGGCCAGGTCAGGTGCATGCTACTGCATAGCCCTTTGGTGGGATTTGAAAATCCCATTTTGCTCCTGGTGAAGAAAAATTTCCCTCCACCTTGCACCTCCATAGATTTCTGTGCAAGCAATTTTTTCACCTTTCCAATGTTACCTGCCTTTGCTTTTTCAGCACTGGAATTTCATTATGTTGGCCATTCACCATGGTTATCTAAGGTCTTCTGAATGTCACCATAATTGTTCCTAGTATTGACCTACCTAAAAATTTGTGACTGTTGCCATTTTTGCAATTTCAGTTCAATCCCTTTCTAGATCAATCATAAACAAAGTAAATTAAACTGTGTGGGATCCAGGGTGGAGCCTTGAGGCGTATGATGCTTGTCAGGGTGAAAATAGGCCATTCAGTTCTTTGTTTCTTTTCTCTTCACTAAAGTTTCATACAAAATATATTTTACCTCTTCCGCTATGATATCTTAATTTCTGTGGTCACTCTTTTTGCAGTGTTTGCTCAAAAGCATTTTGGAAGTCTGAATAAGTCATGGCTTTCCTTTGAGATGGTCAGAGAATTGTAAAAGATTACTGAAACAGTTTTCCTTTTTGTGGGTACCATGCTAAATCCCCTGTTACTATTTTCTTCCCATTCTTAATGCTGCTTTCAGGGAAGAATGGCTGATATATTCTGAGCCTTTTCAGAACAACCTTTTGCAATGACCAGAGGTAGATCTGCAGTCTCCAAATACTAGTTTCTATTACAGTGCTGACCACAGCCCCCCTCAGCACTATGAGGTCTTTAAATGAGGAGATCAGTAGTAACTGGAGCAACATGAGAAAGGGCAGATTTCAAGAGCCCCAGGCCTGATTTTCCAAACACATCAGTACTCATACCTGGGACTAGATTTTCACAGACCTAACATGGTGGAAATAGAAGTGTTTTGGAAATCTGACACTGGGCTGTGCAGTGATACCTCTTAACCAGCTGGTAAGTATTCATGGCACAGTGCTGCTCTATGCAGATAGCAGCTCAGCTCCCTGACATCCTACAGATCTTTCAGTGCCCAGCAAATTAGCTCTACTGTAAAGCAAAGCAGCTTCACAGCTTTTCCTCATCCAGTTTGGGAGCTAGTTGGAGTAGAGCTAACCTGATGATCTTTGTCCCATGCACGGTTGCGTGAAGCAGACAGGGTTATGCTCTGTGCTCATCGCTGCCATCTGGAAGCTCATAGAAAGTACTTTGGAAAGAGTATGGGCTTGCCCTCAGTCTTAGGCAATGAGGAACCTTCTTCCTATAACCACGTCCTCATGGCATAAACCCCAAAGCCTATGAAGGCTGCTTCCCTTGTCAGTCAAAGGAGATACTGAGGAAGAATGTTGGGTGCCATTGCCCCAGGCAGCCATCGTAATCCCTCCCTGTTGCTCATGGCTTCTGTTATCTTCAAGAATGCAAGATGTCCAAAATCAGGCCATTAATCCTGCTTCTCCCAATGAAATGTGGTTTGTCCAGTGGTACATGCATTTCTTTACAGCTGGTTCTTCAGACTACTGTGACTAGTAAAGCAATGCTTGGCTGAACAGGCTGATCCCCAATATCCTGTTGCTGCCTAACCCTATTGATCCACATTCCAGCTCAGCACAGGACTTAGGTTTAGCTGTGCAGCAGCTTGTCCTCTGCAGGCAGCTAGGGAGCAAGGCAGACTCAGAAACAGAATTGAATGCTGCAGTTGACGACCTAGCCTACTCAGTGGACACACTTCCTAAAAAAGGCTGGGAAATGCTGCTCCAGCTAATCCCAACTTTCCTGTCTTGATGCTAAGAAGAGCCATGGGGCTGGTACAGAGGGATGTGCAGGAAAATGGTGTTATTAGGAGTATCAGGTATTTGTTCAGGAGACTGTGGGATGCAGCCATTCCTTGGGCACTGTAGATATGTTTACAGTATTAAAAGGTCAAACAATCTTTCTACTTCCCTGTTTGCTTCAGAGAGTTTTGTTGAACATTCTCATTACTCCTTGTGGTATTTCTTTGGTTTAAGAGGATTTCTCAATACGACTTCAGTTATTAGAATGCAGTGTGTGTGCTGTGAATGTGTTATATTACTATAACAAGCTTCTCCTCATTGCTGATATTTATTCTGAGTGCAAAGCTTTTAGTTCAGATGTGCCTGTGACAGTGAAGACAAGATGGGGCAGGTAATTTGTAAAGAAGGGGGTGGAATGGGGATAAGACAAAATTAGTAGTTCAGAGGGGTGACTTCTGTTCCTGTCTTTGTTGTGGGCTCTGCGTCAGCTCTTACCTTACTTTCCTGACCTTTCTGTAGAAGGAGAGAAGCCCTATACAACAGTCTCAACACCCTGAAGATGGGAGCAATTTTTTCTTCTCATGCAATTTTCCTCTAATTGCAGGCAGGACTTTTGGCCCTATTAACCTTTAGGTGATTTGAGAATTACAGAAAATCTCTGAATCGCTAGGCAGCTGTTGGGAGACCTTCCCAATCCTCCTCTAGGCCTTCCCTTCTGTTCCTCGTCTGTGACTCTCCCTGTTTGGTGCTGCCCTGAGCTGCTGGGAGGGATTCACTTTCCACGGAGCCAGAAGGATTGCTCCTGCCAAGCTCCTCCAGGCTCAGAGAGGGGAAAAGGGCAGCAGAAAAGGGCATTGCTGGAAAGGAAGGCAGCTAAACACGTCACATAAATGCTCCTGTTTGGCCAGAGGAGGTAGAGGCAACAAGGACTTTCTGTATGTTCGGGAATGGTAGGAACTCTAACGTTATCAGGCAGATATGTTTAAAGATGTTATAATGAAGCTAGGGAGTCAAAGGCATTATGTAATGATTTCCACTCTGTATTTTAAAAGCAGCAGCATATGGGCTTAGATAAGGATGATTACTTCCAAGGAGAAGTAACCGAGGAGGCTGTTAAACATCATCTATTAGGATAACATATACCTAAGAGTTTTAAGAGAACTGGCTTAAGAAATGTCTGGTGCAGTGAATGCTTTTAATGAATGTGGTGGTGCTGAGGCTATTCCAGAAGACTGCAAGAGTCCTAAGGTCTCGCCAGTACTCAAGAGGGGTGGGAGGAATGATTAAGATACTTACTTGTAAGCCGATCAACCTGATATCAATACCTGGCACAGTAATGCATAGGGAATATGAGATTCTGTTGCCAGCTAGAAATAAAATTAACATCAGTCAATATAGCTTTCAAGAAGGTAGGGCCTGCTAAACAGAATAGGTTTCATTTTTTATGTGATTACAAATTTAGTTGTTAACAGTGACTTCAGAGAGATAATATGTTTTTGCAAGGTGTTTGACATAGCACAACACAAAATTTTGACTTAATGAGTCGAAAGAAGCAGGGCATGCTGACTGATGGGAGTGAGGTTTTTATGAAACAGTTGCTGTGTCCGGTATTATTCAATTTCTCTATTGGTGATCTGGAAATAAATATAAAATTGCTGCTGATAAAATCTGAAGATGACACACAGACTGATGGAGTAGTCAATAACGATGGGGACAGAATGGTTACAGAGAGCAATAGGATTATGTAGTATGTTGTACCCATTCCAATAAAACACTTTTTAATGTTTTCCAAATGCCAARTCATTCACTTAGACTCTAGGACCAAGGAACTGTACCGCTCTGGTCGACACTTATCCATGGTAGTTCTAACACAGTTTGTTTTTCTTTTTCCTTGAAATACCTGTTACCTGTAGTACATTTGGATCTTATCACTGATTGTTTTGCCAGTGATCTTTGCCAGCGCAGGCTGTTTTTAGCTGGTCGCGTATGTTAGTGTTAATCTCTTACGGGTGAGGATGACACTGTCTTACCAGTGATGAGTGAATCGGATTTGGTGGGAGTGTAGGTGGCTGTTGAGGCCTAGAATGCACTCAGCATGTGTCACCCTGCTACTGGTGATATCCTTTTCCTTGTATGCTTTTTCTGCCCGGAGCAAGCTGATCAAAGGGGCTTATGTCTTCCCTAAGCTTTGTGCTGTGCTTGTGACTAAAGATTCATGTATTGGATGATAAATTACACATAGTCACATGTGCATTTAAAGTTACTTGAAGTGCTTTCTTCGACAACTGCTCTTCCCACTTCATTATTTGGGTACGCCTGTACCATCTATCCAAACCACAAGCCCAGCTTACTGCTGTTGGGCCTTCATTAATAGAGTCTCGTGAGTCAGTCTTCATGCTGCAAGGTTTGACGGGTGATTAGCATCTTACGCTGTCTTGATCAGAGTAAGGACAGAAAGTCATAGTAGCAGAATTTCCCCACCTTGTGCTTGCTCTGGAGCATCGAAGATTCATGTTTCTGTAGTGCAATGTAGAGGCAACAGAAGGGGAATCTGTTTCCAGTTGGATATCAGGAATACCTTGGTTAAGGAACACCTTGATTTCATCCAGGATCTCAGGTGAAAGTCAAAAAACCTGGTAAGGGAGAAGATGCACATATGAAGATGAATCCATTGATAGGTGATTTATTTTTGTAGCTTCCCCCCCCCCCTTAAAACCAAACAAACAGCACTTTCCCACACATAAATCCACAAAATTTTGTGGAATCTTTTGTGATCACAAATTTTTAGGATGTCATTCTCACATGTCTTTTCATAGTTGACAATATGAGGCAAATGTCACCCAGGGTGCTGGGTTCAAGTCCTGACTTGCAGGAAGGGGCAACTTTCCTCCATCACTACATGGTTCTTTTCAACATGTTAATGGTCTCCCATTGAGTACACTGACAAAATTCCTGCCACTGAGCTTGTGAAAGTTGATGAGATCACAACCTAGGAAAGCAGTTAGCTTTATTAAAATAGTGATTGAGAACTGAACCAGTTTCTCAAATTTGTTTCTCCTGGCATTAACCCTCACAGATCAATGAGTTTAAATTTCCCTTTCTAATATATAAACACTGAACAGGCTTTGATAAAAACTAAATGTATCCACAAACTATGATCTGTTTCTTTCCAGGAGATTGCCTCGTGATACATACTGAGTTATAAATATCGTAGTGACTGTTAGAAGAATTTTTTTTACTTGTGATGGTCTCATATTGAAAGAAATGAGAGAGTGTTAATTATACTAAATATACATCCTTCACAACTCCTTCAGTGGATTATTTACTGCCTCCTACTTTTGATTAATCAATGATGCGGGTGTACCTGTATTTGGATTTTTAACTGCCACAATCATTACAATCCTTCTCAGGATTGTAATGATTCTTCCATTGCAGGATAGGCTTTGTTAAGAGTGAAGAGGGGGCTTTGTCCTGTGTTTCTATAGAGAGAGCAGTGAATCAGGACTGTGTGGCAGAGATTGTGCCTAAACCTAGCTCTCCTTCTGTTGTGCCAGAAATGAAAGCAGTGCTGTAAAATTAATGTACATGATGCTAGTGACAAAGGAGTTAAGGTCCCTTTCTCTAAAAGCCCTCAGCCTATGGCTGTAGTGTCAGGTCTGTTTACAGGAGAACTGATGAGTATGAAAAGAACTAGGAGGGAAACATGAACCTGCTTCACGTAGTGATGTGGCAAAAAAATAGATCCCCCTGGAGACCTGGAACTGAACTGCTGTCCCAAGGTTAGGGACACTCCACTATCTTCAGTAGCCTGTGGGAAGGCAACAGGTACAAGTCTCCTTTAGCAAAAAGGACCTTGCAGGGCAGAAGCCTTTCCAGGTGCTCACTTCGCTTCCACTTGTTTGTAGCAGATATCAAACAAATCACATCTGATCATCAGCAATGTAGCTGGGAGGCTTCCCGCACCCTGCCCTTCCCTCTGCAGCTGCTGCTCAAGGGGAATCTAGACGTCTTGTGGGCGAGTCCGTCTGTCCCTGCTGCAGTTGCTGTGTCCCTGGGGCAGGCCTGGGTAAAACTGCCTGAGGGGCTGCTTGGGGCCTAGGCATTGAGGGGCCTCCTGGGCCAGCCTGGGCTTAGCCTGTCCAAACCTGCCAACCCTCAGCAAGCAGCAGTGGAGTGGGAGTCATGGAGTCATTTGATCTCAGGGGGGTTTCTGCAGGCTAGTGCTGGCATCTGTGCCTCAGGTGAGGGTAGGGAGTGGGGGACAAGAAAGTGTGTGCGTGCACATATGTGGCAGGGGCATGAGGTTAGGGGGACAGACATGCGAGGAGCAATCTTCAAATTTGCAGTGGCCCCTCTTCTGAATCTGGTTAGGGGCTCACCTAGTGTGTGACCTTCTTGTACCGCTCCACAGCATAAAACCCAGGCCAGGTGGGCTATGTCTCTGCACCCCACGGTCCTGTGCATGTGGACTGGAGGAATGTGTAGTAAAGCATGGATTTGGCTTACCCCCACAGCATTTGCTATGATGTTGGTTCTCTGTCAGTGAAATCTTAACATCTGTAAATATTTCTGTCCTCCAGAGAAGATATTGCCTGTGCTGCATTATCTATGAAAAATCCTTGCCCCAAAACCTTATTTTTGGCTCCATTAACCTAAAGAACTCGTCTGAATGCTCCATTTGCCTTTTAAATAAAGAACGAATGATTGTTCAGGACTCACATCCCTATCATTTTGTGTTGCTTTCCTCATCATGAGAGGAACATAAGGGTCCCCGATCATTATTTCTGACTCTGTCATTAGCAAAGGTCTGGAAAGCCATGTTTTCATTCCATTAGCCTTCAGAAATAAAAAGAATGATTGCATAAGTTAAGAATAATTATTTCAACCAGCTTTTCTCAGTGTTTTGCTGTGGAACAGGCTAGGGCCTGAACATGGGCTGACAAATTAATTACTATTATTTGCATTTTCAAGAAAAAATACCATGTTCAGGACTCATTTAGCAATACAAATGGCTTTATTTGTGGTTTTGTGTGCTTCTCTGGTCACTTATGACAAACATTGGGAAGCTTATTGTTTCTCCCATGAAATCTGCCAAGGCTCCTGTGATTTACACTTGGAGCAGTGTATGAAACAGAAATTCCTAGATCTGACATAGTCCTGTTGTTTCTCAGAGGTGTGTGGATACCTGTGTTAACCAGGACCTCTTTCTCTAATGATACCTTTTCATAAAGATGTTGAAATTCACTCTTATATGACTCCGTGATGGCATATAAGTCAGGTGATGGGCCAGATGATCTGAATAAGACCCTTTCCATGTTCGGAGCAATTTCTTCTTCACCATAAAGAAAGGATGGAGTGATTCTACCTTTCTTCCTGTTAGAAAACCAAAATGCAACCCTTTTTCTTCTGGATACAGTGTTAATACCTGCTAGAATTCTGATGAGATCTGGAATTACTCAGCAAGATACGCTCACCACAAAATAGGGCTCACACAGCATGGCCTCTTTCATGGTGTCTTCAAATGAGGCAGCCAGCAGGAGTGTATAGGAACAGGGAAGTGAGTCAGGGCAGGAGAGATGGAGCCTCTCTGTCCCACCACTGTTCCGTGTTGGTGGGGACAAACTGCTTCACAGCACCTTGAGTCAGCTCCTCCAAATGCAAAAGAAAGATGATGGGTCCTAGGATGGTATGAGAAATAATTCAGCGATATTAGCAGTTTTGGAAAGAAAGTACTAGAGAAGAAGTATATTTTCTTATTTTGAATGAAGTTGCTCTTTGATTGCTGAAGATGGTAAAGGTAATTACAATGCATTTGAGAAGTTGGAGTGAAACTGAGTTGATGGAGACTATTAGGTCCCCTTTTCCCACTGGAACAGACTTTTAAACCCCTCCTTGAAAATGATTAATGAGCCAGTTGACATGAAGAAGGTCTTCTATAGACCAGTGCAGCTCCCTTTGCAGCAAGAGGAGTTGTTCAACTAGAGAGTTCAGTGAAGTTAGGAGATAAAAAGCTGTCAATGAAAAGTTATGAAGTGCAAATTGTTTTTGTTTTTGCAGGGTTTTTTTTACAGGGGTCTATAATTGCTGAATGAGATGCAGATTACAGCATGACAGCATAGATACCTTCTGTGCATGTAGGGCATTCAAGAAGAGACAGGGGTGATGAGCACAGAAAAGAAAACCTACATGATGCTATGAAAGGTGTCATGATATTATGCCAGCATTTTATGTTAATTGCACACCTTGTTTTCCTCACCTCTGAGTGTGCTAGCTCCTAGGGGAGGAAAGAATTCAAAATCTTGACTCTGGAAGGCCCATGAAAGCCTGCATTCATTCACACTTAACTGTTAACCTAAACCATAAGCTGAAAGACAAAGAAAGATATCCTCTGACAACGCTGTAAAACAGTGATCACACTCCCTATCTCCTCTAGACAATCTTCATGGAAACCAGGCAACAGAATCTAAGATAGAAGAGGCCTCTGACCAGCAGTCTCAAAAGGACAGCATCAATCCTGAGACACAGGGATTCATCTTAGCCTTGAGACTGACCTGAACTTTAAAGTATCTGAGTCCAGGTGTGTTAAGAATAAGAATTGATACATGTCACACTAGTTCGTAAAAGCAGGCACTGGAGAAGCTGACTTGACTGTCACTTTTGCTGGAGGATTCATGGTACAGGCAAAAGCCTCGTGAAAACAGCCCAGAGAGGCTATGGAGGGTAGCTAGGGAGCTGTGAGATTTGGACCTAACCTACAAACCTACATGAGACAGAGACTCATCGAATCAGCTGAGCAGATGTTTTGAAGCATTTGGATGACAGGAAACTAGAGCTCATGATAGATATCAAGGCTAGAGTTATCACAAAATAAAGCAGAGTGGAAGTAAAGGTGGAAGATGAAATAAGAAACATTATGTTAAGGGCTTCTATAAGGTCAGACTGCACCATTTAATGGTCTCTTCTGACCTCAGATTCCACATATCTTTGCAGGGTAGAGAGTTTTCCCACTCTCTGGTTTGCTATACTCCAACAAAATGCTTCAAAGTAAATTTGGAGATGGTGTTTTGCTACAACAGTCCTTCTGCATGGCCCAGAACCACAAGGAGCTCCTTTCTGCTGTGACACAGACCCTCATGTTCTCACCTCTGGATTGCAGAGCACTTCTGTGTAAACTTCCTCTGCAGGGGGATTCAGATCCTGGGTTGCTGAAGCAGCTTTGATGAAATGTGGCTACATTGTAATTAATGAATACACTAATGGAGTCTTCATTGCAGTATTAGGACGTTTTGAAATTTACTCTGGGAAACCTTTCAGCACCATTAAATCCACCTTTGTCACAAGATAAAATGCTGTTCATAATAGGCTCATTAACGTTCTGACTGCAATTCAACCCCATCCATTAGCAGCTGTCAGGCAGGACTTTCCAAAAAGACCCCAGGAAACATTTTCCCTGACCAGGGGCTGGCATCCTAAATGTGTCTGTTAGTCCAGTGTTGGATGTTTCATGACAGGGAGCCTTCCTGATAACTTCCCCATACCATTTAAATGTACTGCCAAAACCAGCTGTAATCAATTAGGGATCTGGAAAAATCTGCCAGGAGTTCACACCCTGATGCTTGGGTGTTTATTTGAATCAGAAGTTGCCATGAGCAGAAGATGCCAGCCCCATGCATTGGCCATGGGCACTTTCTTCCTCTCTCCCGCCTGGCTTTCATTTATAACCCAAATATCAGCTGCTCTGATTAAGTGCATCAGAGCCGGACGTGCTGATTAAGAGTGAATGGTTAACAATGGCATTTCAGTGGTGGCTAATAGGCTTCCAAACTTAATCTCTCTCTCTCTTTCTGAGATAAAAGATAGATAATTCTTCCAGAGACAATGATTACAAAATAAAGTTTGTGTTTGCTCTGTGCTGATGAGCTATGAAACCTGGTTTCATCCAGTGGCTCTTTACAGGCCCCAGAGCTGGGATGTTGCCAGCTCAGGATTTTACTGAATCCCTGATGTCTTGCAGGTCTGTCTCCTGGAGCCGAGTGATTACAAGGAATTAATGCCTCTGCTCTTTTCTTCTTTCTAAAACAGCAAATCTCCAGCCAGCTAGTCATAGAGAAATACTGACTAAGGCAAATTGAAATTGTCCCTAAGTAATCTACTTGAGCTTACAACTTTTGGACAAAACCCACGACTTTGGGGGCCATTCATTGATTTGAATAATGAGGATTGTTGCTTCTGGATCTGGCACATCCACAGCAGGGGAGAGAGCTATAAAACTACCACTGGGCTGCCAAGCTCAGCACAGAGGCTAAAGATTGGGCCATAAAGATGACTTTCCAGGCATGGAGAACAGATTTCTGGATAGGATGAAATCCTCTGAGTGAATGGGGTAAATGAGAAGCTTGATCCAGAGATTTGAGGCTTCAAGGAGTCACATTTTAGCAGCCTGATGCAGAGTGCTGTTACCTGCCTGTCCACCCAAGAACAGCTGAGCATCGATGAAACATGCATTTAGTCTTTATTGGGAAGGATGCAGGAAACAAACCATACTGGGTTCAAGAGACTAAAATACCTGCCGAGATTGTAAATGAAACAAGGACAGCCCGATTTGTTTCAGTACAGATCTGCCATGGCAGGAACCCTCACTCCCTGTGCCCATACATTGTACTGTCATACGGAGGGCAGTACTCTACTGCCACAGCTCTGTGTCACTGGGATCAATGGGTTGTCCCACGGCTGTGAAATTCAGGAGTCACATTTTGCTTTTTGAATCCTAAAAGAAAAACTGTTCACTTTTCCTGAACTACCTCAGGTCAGGTCTTGTCTTTTTGCTCCTGAGCTGCCTGGCAGGAGGTCAGATCTTTCAGAGATGTCTCTCAGATCCCCCTTGACCAGCCCTAAATACAAGGTCTAGAACAAGTACTGTATTGTATAAAGCTAGTGGCACAAAAAAAATGTCAAAGCAGTGTTCATCCCTGATGTATTAAGCCTCATTCAGTCTGGATTTTTGCATTTTCTCCTGCACAGAATTTCTGGCCCTTTCTGTCCTGCCTCTGGTATCCCAGCTGTTCATATTTCCTTGGCTCAGGCTTTATGAAATGAAGCTGAGAAGCAGACTTCAGTGAAACCAAGGGAATTTGCAATTAGCTCCACCTTTTTCAGAGAAAATATTATATATGTGTCCCAAAGTATGCTTTGCTTTAACAGTGTGGCACAGTTCCTGTAATCAGTTTGTTGAGCCTGTATCTTTGTAGGAGCTATATCCCTACAGGTCTCCTATGGAGGAAACAAAAGATGCTCATTATATTCACAGCTGGGCTGTCCTGAGCCTCTCTTCGAAAATCAAAGAGTTCAATTATTTTTTTTTCTTCTTTATTTTAACCCAATTCTGCATTGCTGATTTTAATTGGGAAACAAGACTGTCACCCAAACAGAGGTCAAGGTCTGTTTCTTACAAAATATTGAATTCCCTACCAGGCTTTGGCATTCTGCTTCTTTCCCTTTGGAGAAAGATTTTCTTTTTCTTCCAGCTCCATTTGGCCTCTTGTTACCTTGTGTGTCTCATACCCTGAGTGGCTTTAACTCACTAAGACAGCAGAAAACCACCCTGGAAAATAGGATCATAAACTGCTAGGTAATGATTAGCATAGTTCACTGGAGGGTTTGGTGGGCAACAAGGGCTGGCACAAGGGAAGAGATAGGACCACAGGGCCAGGAGGAGAGAAATAAAGACAAGAGGGGGATGAAGAAGGTCTCTCCCTTTTAGCAGAAACAGCTATGTTACCTCAGCTGTCCATGCCCAAGGAACAAGCCTTGGTCTTGCCCATGATGGAGCAAGTTCAGTGGTGAAGGAGTTAATTGTCCCTTCTGGCTACAGGGTTCATTTTTAAAACAGAAAAGCTGTTTTCTTTATATCTAATATGCTATCAGATACAAACAGGAGCTGCTCTCCCTGAAGACCTCTGCCTTCTTCTCTACCCATTCACTTCCCCCTTCCCCTTGCGTAGTCACAGGCTGTTTCTGCTCAGAGACGGGAAGTGCGAGATGCTCTGAGGCCTGAGTTTAGAGCCAGTTCTGCACACACAACTGGAAAAACTTTTGTCATTCTAATTGACCAGCAATTCTTTTTTGTATAACTGGGAAGGCAAATAAATAAATAAATAAATAATCTCTCACTAAAACCCTGCTTCCGGCATTTTGTCCTCCAGGGTTTATATTCACCATGTGAACTTTTTTTCTGCTCAGGCTTCTTCTCAACACTCCATGTTGTCTATTACTGTGTATAAAAATGATCTGTGTTGACACAGGACTGAGTGGGCACTTTGTATTATCAGCTCCAGCATTTGCCCATGTCCTTTATTTCAAGCAACAGAAGTGTATTTCACAGCAAGATGGTTTCTTGAAAGGTTTTCCACTGACAATTTGTCTAAAAAGAGCTGCTGCTGCTGAAGAAGGCAGAAAGCTGGGTTTCTTCAATCCATTCAGCAAAGTTATTGAGGAAATTGCTCAGGGTTTGGCAGCCACTGCTGCAAAGCTTGGTGTGTGCTGTACTCCCAGGGCTTCTGGTCCCATTGGTTAATGGGATGGGAAGCACCCCCTTCCCAGCACTCACTGGGGAGCTTGACACTGGAGCAGTGTGAGGGTCCCTGGGAACTGGGACAGCAAGCTGCACTGCTTCATATAAGGCAAATCACTGCAGTCAGGAATGTCTCTGCACTTCAGTGCAGAGCTAAGACTTTCTTCAAAGGCATCAGGCAAACTCGAGTCCTGAGCTGGCCTCATCTATGCCCAGTGCCCACACTAGTGTCCCACACAACTGGCTAGCTGTGAGGCTCTCCACACCTAGTGCTGTAACTCAGTGGCTCTGCTAGAGAAAACACTCCTTTAGTACTTTTTCCCTGGCTCTCAGATGAGATCATCAACAGCCTCCAATCTGCCCTGCTCTTCCCTCAGCCAGCCCTTGCACGGCAGCCTTGCTGGGCCACCCCAACTTGCATTGGTCCACAGTGAGCAAGGATGTGCTTGCTGTGCACAGTCCTCTCCTCCTCAGCAGCAGGCTGCTTTCCACTGCTATTGGTTTAACTGTTTTTAATTATCCTCTTTGGACTTCTGTGCAGTATAATCAGCAGTTAATTACAAACAATCAGGCAAATTGACGTTCTAGGGAAGGAAAGAAGGGTGACAGAGAGAAGCAGGGACTGAAGCTGAAGCAGAATCTAGTGGTGGGAATGACTGGTGGCAGGTGACTGTTTGGATTAGAGAGTGTGGAGATGGATCAGAGGGAGTGTGGCACTACCCAAAACTTTTCTTCTTTCCTCCATCCCTAAAGCGTGTCCGTTTGTCAATTTGCTTCTGCAATGCCACCTCCATTGTAAGCTAATGCAGCTTAGTTTTGTGGGCAATATTGTTAGATCCTGCTAGTCTGTTGGACAAAGACTCACTAGAGGATGGCAAATTAAAAGGCTAAAAAAGCAGTGGCAATGCTGCTGCTTTTCCTGGAGTTGCCCAGATATTCCCAAGTGTTTCAGAGGAGACCTGAGARAGCCCGCAGGTTGAAGGTGTGCTCCAGAGAGGTGAAGTCTTCACAGACGTGGCCCTGGCACAAGGAACAATCCCATGCAAGGTCTTTCCAGGAGCATCAGACACATGTGGGAGAGAAATGGTGAGCCTGAGGCTGACATTTTACTTCCAGCACACAAGGGCTGGCACTTTTTAACTTTTGCCCCGCTTACACTTTGATGCTCCCATTAGCAATGAAAGGGAATTAAAAGGCTGTATCTGTTGATTTTTATGATTTTCTGGTTGTCATGTTATTGGGGGATTTTTGTCTTTTTTTAATTAGAGGGTTTTTTTTTTTTTTTTTTTTTTTTAATGATGCTTGCTCAGTACCCTGAAGGTGCGTGGTGGTGGTGGTGTGTGATACAGCTGTCGTTATACTTCCCGGCGACTGCAGAGCCGCCACCTCACGTGTATTTGCCGGGGGCCTGGGCCAGGCTATTCCTTGCCGCGGGGGTGAGGGGGATCCTGGCGGCTGCCCCGCGGGCGGTGCCGCTGCCGCCGTAGCGGGAGCTGCGGTGCCGAGCCGGGCCGCGCCGGGCCGGCAGGGGGCAGCGCTGCCCCGGGAGCACCGCGTTGCGCCGAGCCGAGCCGAGCCGAGCCGAGCCGAGCCGAGCCGCGTTGCGCCGAGCCGAGCCGAGCCGAGCCGAGCCGAGCCGCGCCGCGTTGCGCCGAGCCGAGCCGAGCCGAGCCGAGCCGAGCCGCGCCGCGTTGCGCCGGGGTGGCCTTTTCCGGACCATCACCAAGACTTGATCTTCCAGGCTGCACAAGCACTCTGTAAATTTTGGCACCGCTTCTGCCATGTGCCCTTGTGGTATTTTGCTGGGGCCTATAATATTAATTAAAAAAAAAAAGCCTTTTTACAAGGCACCATTATATTAAACTTATAACACTATAAATCGGCACCCATAAAACTGTAACTCGGTGACGGAGTGTTAGACAAACCTGGTGTGCCGCTGTGGGAACGACAAGGATCTTAACAAACTGCATCGTATAAAAGTTTCTGCAATGTACATAAAACATACTATTTTGTGCCCCTATTAGCTGTTTTTTACAATATTTTCAGGGACAAAAAACTAAAACTAGCAAGCAATTCACACAACCAAATCAATTCAGAAAAATAAAAGCTGACATGAGCTTGCATCCAAAAAGTAAATGAAGGTTCAGGCTTCTTTATTGGTTTGTTTGCTCAGTGACAGTGGTTTGAGAAAGCTGGTTTAATGTAAAAGTATTTTTCTCTCCAATTTTTTCATTCCTTTGCTTCTTGCATGTAGGTCGGGATGGGCACTGATGTACAATGAAGACAGGGTAAAATTGGTTCTTTTGTACAATAGTTTCAGTCTGATCTCCGGATTTCTACCCCTCAAAAGAAGAAAATCTGTTTTGGTCCCTACTGCTTTGTTATGTTCACAGACAACCTCAAGGGGCTTATTGGCTCCCTGGAAAAATATCCTTTTGGTTCAACCATTTTATTTTGACCTTCAAAGTGTCAAGTCCTGCCTTTCTTCTCCTCTGTATAGGAACACTGGCAAGAACTTTTGCAATCATAAATAGTCATGTCATTACATAGCAATAACATGGGCTGTAGCTCTCCCTCTGTATTAGAGGTGGGCAAGGGTATGCAGCCTGTTAGTCTCCTTTTCTGTGTGAGGGAACAGAGAGCTGCAGTTCATTTTGAAGTTTCATGCAACATCACAAATCAGGTCCTCTGGCAAAGAGGGGAAGCAAACGCTGAATATTCTGAAGTGAGTAACTACCCGTACTGAAGAAAATCCTTTAATGTGAGCACAGTGTAGGTAATGCAGTATTTATTTACTGCAGAGAAACTGTAAAGAGCACAGCATTGATTTCTTGGTTTTTATTTTTCAGGTCAGTTTCATGGGGTTTGGTTTGCGGGGAGGATTTTTGGAGAAGCATTTGAATAGCTGGATACTTCGGCACTGACCCTGCAACCCAAGCGAGGTTTGCTGCTCACCAGTATTCCTGGAATGACACACAGGCTCTGTCTGGAGTCAGGCCAGGACATTAGATGAAACTGCTTTTGTGGCACTTCTGCTCTTGATGGCTGGAGGACAGATTTCCCAATGTATCTCTCTGCAGCACTTGACTCTGTTGACCATGAACTCCCGCTGGCCCCTGCTGAGGGGGGGGTTGCAGTCCAGCTGGAATGGTTCAGTGGGACATGCCCAGTTAGTAGCGATGTGAAAATGCAGCCCCACTGCTAACTCCTGGCTGTGGTACTGTCCCACAAGGACCCATGCTTTTCCCTTTTTTGCTGGCCCAGTTGGACACAAAGTCATTAAAGGTTGGGAAACACCACTGAAGTCCAGACCTCTTCAAAAACACAAGCTCATTGAGCCATACCCTCCTCTCAAGTTTTAAGCAAATATACAGTCAAGTTTAAAGTGTTGGTCTTTTAAAGACTTAGTAAACTGGATCCAAAATATCTAAAAATATCACCTATTAAACACTATCTAAATTATAAGAGGGCATCTCCATTTCCCACCACAGTGAAAGATCAGGTGGGAAAAAGGTGGCTTTCTGATATCCTCCTCCAGTGTTGTAAGCACTGGTCAGTGTCTTTCTGAAATATAGCAAAAAATCTCCTCACCTAGAAACAGTAGTGCTTTCCTTACAGAGATGCCAAGCATCTGCAACTTTCTTCAAACTTCTCAAGAGCAGGGGATATTCACTGCCTCTGGAAAATAGCTCCCTTGTGACTAAAGCAAGGGAGCACAGTGATTCACTAGCAGGGTCAGGACTGGCCTTCAGGGGTTTCTGCTTTCCCATCCCACACATTGGCTGCTAAATAGTGGAGGCCTCAATGTGATGGCAGAATAGCATGGTTATTGGTGCAGTATATAATCATTCTCTCCCCTTCTTTTTATACACACACATGCACACAAACACAGGTACATATTTCTATCTTTATTTTTGTCTAAAGCCATACACTTTCTAAAGAGCTTTAAAAATATCAAGTGAATTCTGAATAAAAAGGTGAAAAGAACCATTCTGTGATATTCACAGGGTTGTAACACTAACAGGAGATACAATTCTTGGCATTCTTTGGTACTGAAGTTAATTTAGTCATCTAGGGTTTAAAGACCTTGTGTTATTGATTGGGGTGTGTTAGCAACAGGAGGGATTGACTCTAACATTAAACCGGAATTTAGCATGTACAGTGGGTTGTCAAGAGAAAGAAATAAGAACAAAGGAAACTATTATTATCTTTTATTATTATCTTTTAAATCCCCCCATTTTCTTTCTGCATGCTCTCTCTCTCTCAGCCCTCTCTCTTTCAATAATTACAATAATCAACTTACAATGATAACAGAAATAATCTCTTGCAAGATAGCTAAACAAACCACGTTATCTGTTCTGAACTGTGCTCACTTACAGTAGGTATATCACTTATGGAAAAGCCAATAAAATTTTAATTAAAAAAGCATGTAGGTTGTCAGTTAAGATGCAAAAGGGTGTGCGACTGCATGCAAAGTGGTCTATAAATGGCTTGGTATTTGATAGAACAGGTAGGAGGGCAGAACCATCCCAAACCAAACCAAACCAAACCAAACCAAACCAAACTGAACCTTCCAGATCTGAGGAACTCTATTTATGTTGCTCTATGAAGAGCACTAATTGCCTGGGAATTCAAAAGAAGGGGGAGGGGAAAATCTACCTTGAGCGACAATCACATCCGCCTCCACTAGTGCCGGTAGCAAGTGCTGCAAAACTTAATTAAAGATTTTGCATGCCACAACCACAGCTCTGGATTGATAGCTCTGGATCTTGAGATAAAATAAAGCTCTCCCACACTGTGTCACTAATATCCCTTCAACCTTATCCTGGAGGCATGACCTCCGGGGATTAGAGGATGTTTGGTCTCCCTGGTATATTCAGGGCTTGGCCTCTCTGATAAGACTAAAAGCAAGAGGACTGATGAATGCCAGCTGATAGGCAGGTGCTTGTCTCACAGGAACAGGGCTGTAGATAACTACCTAGTCATGAGTCACAGTGGCTTAGGAGGACTCTGGTGTATTTGTACAAGTTGTTTGTCCTAGAAATGTGAAGAATATATCACATAAAGACTGTTTGGCATTGAAAATGGTCAAAATGAAATAATTTCTGCAGAAGTATGATGAACATGAAACAGTTCTTTAGTTGACCAAAGTGGAGGATTTSTTGGAGCCAATTGCAATATGAGGAAAGTCTTCTACACCATGTAGGGTCCTGAGTTTGCCGTGCTCCCCTTAGTCTTTATCTTTTCTGGTTCTGGTGTAAATGCTCATCTGGTCTGCCTGCTGCCTGCCTTTGCATTCCTGTGGCAGGCCAAGAACTGTTGCTTCAACAGTTACTTTGCAGATAGAAGTGCATAACCTTCACTCAGACCTTCTCCAAGCTCTGTTGCTGCGGGGTATCACGGGGAGGAAACTTCAGCAGTGATGGGAAGATCAGCATGGTTCAACGGTTATGCTTTGCACAGTTCTCCCTTGGTGAGTAAGCAACTGCCGGGATTGTATTCTAGTGCAGAGGCAAACCTTTGGATAACAACCTGATAAAGTACCTCTGTGATGCGAGGACATCCTGAGACAGCATCTGAAATTCCTTCCTCTTGGTTCAACCTTTAACTTCAGGTGTAATGGGTGGATATGCCTACCACAGATTGCTGAAGAGGTACCTTCAAATGGAGAGCAGCAAGGCCATGAGATGGAAGGCCAGATTCCCTCTGGGAGCACATTGCTATGATACACCGGCTATCATACGGCAATAAGTTTTGAAGCTATTATAAACAGATAATGTTTACATAGTGCTCTTTACATTTGAAGTGATCTATGGGCTGTATGTAATTACAGAATCACAGCAGCCTTGCAAGGCAGGACAGTTAGGATCATCCTCCTTTTAGACAAGAAATTGAGGCAAAGATATTAAAATGCATGACTAAGGTTAGAGATGTGGGGTCAGTGAAAAAGTCAAGGTTAAAACATCAGACTTACTCATTCCCAGTCCTATGCTTAATATATGTCTAAGCCAATCAAGGAAACTGATGTTAATGACATACTAACCCCTTTCATCTGAACATCTCAAAATGCTTTATGTCCTGATTCACTTTCTCTATGCAACTCCATCATAGGCTTATGGGCGAGCAAACACAGCTTTCTCCTTGCTGTACGTATAGCTGTATTGCCTCCAGCTTGCTCCAGGGATGAGATGGCTGGGTTAGTTACCCTCTCAGTGGGGAAGGAGCTGGGTGATTGTGCTAAAGGAACGGCAGAAGCCATCGAGGGGAGGTGGACTGCAGGAGGAAGGCTAGGCATGGGTTGAGAGGATTTCATGTAACAGAGGCTCTTGTGACAGGCTCTGGGCAGGGTTGAACCTAGACCAAATGGTTGTTAAGGGAAATCAGGAGGCAAGGGGTATCTGGGGATTCAGCAATGGGAGCCATGCAGGGGGAAGGCTCTCTGGAAGGCAATGCAGATAAACCCTCTTTAGGGAGAGCTAGATGGAGAAATTGGCTCAAGGGAAAATAAAAGATTGTCCTGTGTTGATTTCCTTCAGAAAGAGCATTTTTGCCATCACAGTTCTGCCCTAGGTGCTGGAAGAAAGACTGCTGTTGACTCTGGCCAGGAGGGCTGAGGCCAGCCCGAGGTCCTGTGGGGACCAGGACAGAACAAGTCTCCGGGCAAGCTGGCAGCATGGGAGGCAGCCAGGTGCTAAGCGGGCAGGGCTGAATGCCCTGACACTGGGGTGATGAAGATTGCTGGGAGAACTGCCAAAAGAGAAGTGTTTTTGACTTTTTAACATCTCTTGTGTTGGAACTTGAATACCACCAAGGAGCTGGATCCTTAGAGAGACTGAGAGAGAGAGTTAGGAAATGACAATGGGCTATGACTGCTGTGGCCCCCAAGGGTGGGGATGGGAAACTGAGGCAGTGCGACTAGTACCCTAGTAGCCACAATCATGGACCCCAGAGGCTATCTCTCAATAGTGCCTCTCCTGCCACTGAAATGTGACGCCCTCTGCCAAGTAGAAAGTAGTGGTCACCAGCTGTGGGTAGGCAATTGGAAATCGCTCAGAACAATCTCCCCAAATGAAAATGCAGAGGCATTTAGGCAAATGAAGCAATTTCTGCTTTGGAAACTGGATGTGAGAAGCATGGCATTGCCCGTTACCACTGCCAACAGCCAGAGGCCTGCTCCTGAGTCCCACAGGCAGGGTCTCGCTCTTCCCTTCTCAAGGAAATTTCTACATGCTGCTGCAACCTTTGTCAGGCTCCTGTAATGGGTCTCTGCGTAAAGTGGGGGCAGTTTTCTCTGCAGCTGCTGGTGACTGGCAGATCTGACTTTTTTCCTCCTGTTTTGATTACGGAACTGCTCTGTTATTCTAGCAAGTCTGAAATTAGATACAGGTGCAAATTAACTAAGTTACAAGTGCATTACATTTGGTAATTTTTCTGTCAAGAGTCATGCTGAAAGGTTGCAGAGAATAACAAGAGCAGGCRAGAGCCAACTGGCTGGTACAGGTGTGCCTGTCATTGAGCACGCATCCTTGTCGGTGGTGTGAGGAAGCAGGGTCTAGTTTCAAATCACATGCTGCGAATTCACTCCCTCCCTGTTAATTTTCTACCACTGATTTCATCTGCCATTCCTCATGCCTGGCTGCAACTGTCTTCTAGTACTCCAGCGACTGCAGAGACGGAGTTGTCATGGTTATGTTGCTGTCCTGGCATTTTGTGAATGCGGTGGAGCAGGAGCCAGGATCCTCCTCCTCTAACAGTGTAGGGCCCTGTTTTCTTTCCAGCTGAAGAGAGAAGTGCCGTTAGCTGTCAGTCCACACTGTTATTGCATGTAGATGAGAGAATCCAGTTCCAATCCACCATAAAGCAGGTACATACAGCTCTGCTGCCCCTCCTCAACCCACTCTTTCTCTGTGCAACTTGCAAGAGAGCAGTGGTTGCAGGGGCAGTTTCCAAGCAGTCAAGGTAATCTAATCAATTGAGCTATCTTAATGCAACTATCAGATGCATTGCCTGTCTCCCTGTTCTCTAAGGAGATGCAAGCATCTTGTGTAGAGCATGGTATAAGTAGCTTAAGTGAGGTGGGTGGCATAGGACAATAAGGCAGTGGGAGAACATGTAGAAGTGTTATTCTGCTGTGACTGTTCCCAGCTGTGTAACATTCATTTTGTAGAGGGGCCAGTTCTGGTTCTCAGTGACAACTTGCTAGTTACTTTATTTTCAAGGATTTTGAAATTCAAGCATGATAACGGTGGTGGTTCTCAGTTCCAGCAGCCTTCCCTGCAAACTTTCTGCCCTTATGTGCCCGAATTGGCCCAAGAGAGATTATGAGGTGCCTGAGCCTTGGAGCTGAGCTCTAACTCCTCAGATGAAGCTGTGCACATATCTGTCAAATCAAGGTTGAAGTATGCCGGCAGGGCAGTGTGTGGATAAAGCTTGTCCTGGTGCTGTCTCATAGATAAGCAAAAGGCTTCATTCGCCAAGCAGTTAATCTGGAGTACTTTCACCAGCACTAAATCCATACTATTTATTTAAAGATTAAATTAATAGTTCTATGCAAATTTGCAAATTAGTAAATGACATAATTGCATGAAATGATAAGTATGGTGCTGCACAAAGCTAGGCAGGGAGACCATTTTGGGACTGGGTTTCCTCTTGATATGGCATTCAGACAGCTTCTCACCTAAGTGGAGCTGGGCTTTTTGCCTTTGCTGGAGTATATGCATGGCTGCAACAGGACTTCACCACCTGCGCCCTCACCTGAGTGCTGCTGCATTAGAAGGAATAAGAAGGAATTAGAAAGAATTAGAAGTAATATTGCTCATAGCCATGCAGAGCATGCTGGAGATGTCTTCCCAGTTTGGGTCCCTATTTTAGGAGAAGGGAAAATTAGCACCAAGTGATCACTTTTGGTCAGTTTTTACTCAAAAATCATGTGCTACCATAACTGCAAAAATGAACAAGCAGTTGCAGGCCTGATTTCAACAATATTTTCTTGGAAGTGTCGAAGGTAGATACTCACTTACAGAGTGCAGCCACTGTGAACTGTTCATAGTGTTTCATCCTGGAACAAGATCTTTCCTTTCCAGCTCATGTAGCCAATGCTGCCTTCCAGGAATGCAGGGTGAGACCATCAGAGCAGCTGCTCTGTGCAAGACCCAATACCCACTTTGAGTATCTGGCAGCAGCTGATGCCTGGAGAAGACCATAAAAATAAAGCAACTGTGTGGTGAGCCTCCTGGGTGCTTTCTCCCTGTGACTATGGGACTTCCTGAGTTGGAGGTGGTATTGAAGAACAGTGACAAACAGGTTCTCGTGCACATACCACACTATGCACCATCTGACTCCTGAAATAGCTATGTTTTCTCCCTCTGCACTTCCTGAAACCTTCCTCAGCCCAGTGGAATTTGGTGGGGTTATGGCATACTTTCAGTTCTCTCCATCTTTTTGTTTGTGGCTTAAATCTCTCTATAAAACATTTCAGCTGTGGCACGTGTGCAGTACTGAAACTTTTTGAGGATTAGATGAGAGCAACATAGTGGCCAGGCACCCTTAATATAAGGATCAACCCATAACTCCCTGACACAAAAGAGTCTTAGTTCTCTTCTATCTTTTAGAAGTGAGAATGGTAGAAGTCATCTATGAGGAGTTGAAGAGATGTGATTTGTTTACACAGGAAATCACAAGAGTGGCAAACAGTCACCGAAGTTAATTAGTCCTTTAGAATTTTTTGTGAACACCCTGGTTAGTGTTCAGCTCCCCTGAGAGGTACCACTGCAAAGGTTTCTCACCTCACACTCATCTTTGCTTGGAAAGAGGGTTGTATATGTGAGGATGAAAGGGAGAAGGGACAAGGGACATCATAGACTGGTAAATGCATGGAGTAAGGAAATAATAGCTATAACCTTCTTTTGCATGGGGGCACGCTAGACCAGCTAATGTATCCAAGGCCAATCCTTCTCTGACTTTCAGCTCTGCTTTCTGGATCAGCTTTAGAGCCCTCCCCATCCCCTGGCTCCTGTTTATTTGCCACAGTAACACCTTTGAGCAAACTAGCATTATTCCATAGCCAATGTCCTGATTTCTTTCTTTGAAGTTGCAGGATCTCTAATCTGTTTTCACTTAAGTCACTGATTCTGCTGTGGCTCCTGGTTAATCACACAAACTATTTTATAACCTTGTCAGCTTTGTCCATGCTGGCAGCGTTACCGCCTCCACTTACTCATAGCTACTTCTCTAATGCCAAAGTCTCTGTTTGAACCCTGATCTCCAGAACCGAAAGGTTAATTCTCCAAACCCTCCAGCACTCACATCTCTTCTTGAGAAACACCTTTTCTGACCATTCTCCACTGTACTATCACAGCGCTGGGAAGAATGCAGAGAGATGCCCTTTTAAGATAATGACATTAAACCCTAGGTCTAAATTCACTTTACATGACGCAGATTTTGTTACTGCTCTCGCAGATTTTCTTATTGATTTCTCTGGAGCATCTCATGGCATCCTTATATCTTTAGGGTTACAAAAAGAGATCAGAAAGGTGAAGAGCGGAAAGATTTTTTGCCCTTTCTGAGCATTGCTTTCTTCTGAACATGCTCTCTCTAGGTAACTAGTCACTAGGACAAACTCATCTGGAGATGTCACTTAAATAGTATATACCATTCTAAATGATTGTGTTTTGCTTGCGGACATCATCCACTAGAGCAGGAGGCTGATGGTTGGGTCACTGACTTTTGTCACAAATTGACTATCTCAATGGCCTTGTTCCCAGGACAGGGTGTCTTGATGCTAGAGCGAATAGATTGTAGTCTTGTGACACATCAATTATACAAACTTTTAAACTACCTCTTATTCTAGATAGACAGAAACATTAACTACATATGCAGCCCCTTTATACTGGAATGACTTCACAATTTTAATACAGCACCAATTAAAAAAAACAAACAAACTGTTCCTCAGATGGAGGCCAATAACAAACTGGGCATGTGTATGTAAGAATGTGAAAATACCCATACTGTGCCTGTCCAAAGGTCCATGTAACACAGTATCTTTTCTGTGTCAGCAGCCAAAAATGCACCTTTCAAGAAGAGTATAAGATTAGTGTAAGCAGCTAGTGATACTTTCCTGCATCTTCTCCAGCCTCCTCCAACCTCTTGTGGCTCAGCGTTTCCTGTGCCAGATGTAGTTTCTATGTATTTGTCAGTGGTGGCAGACTGCAATAAATGGTGCTGTCATATCAAAAAGAGCCCCAAGACCTTTCATAAGGACTGTTATGACTCTTTTGGGGACCCTTATGACTTTTTTTTTCCTCCCGAAATATCCAGAATGCCTCCTTGACTTCGGTTGTGGGGAACACTATTTATCTACCATAGGCAGAGGGCAGAAAACACTGTGCTGGGATGCGAACCTGCTGCTATGGGTAGTCTTGGTGTTCAGCTGAGCAGTTCATCTCCTTGACACAGAATTTAAAAAGCAGTCCTGGAAATTAGGTGTTCATCTTCACTGTTAAAAGAGTTGTGTTCATCTATGCAATGCAAGGAGATCTGGCAGAGTCTTTAGAGGCCACATGTACTAAGTAAAGCTAGGATTAACTTTTTCCATTTCTGAAGGTGTTACAGGACAGAAACTAGAGGTCTGGAAGGGATAAAAGCACTGAGTGTATTAAGCCTGTGCTCCGAAAACTAAAATCAGTCAGGAGCTCTTCTTAGACATACCTTGCCTTTCTGTTCTCTTGCTTTTGGGAATATAGTGTGAGCACCAAATGGATTAAGGGGATGACCCACCATCCTGAAAAACTGATTATCTGTGCATGTCTGACCAATAGCCTTCTCAGAACATGCATTTTCCTTTGAAATGTGGATACACCACAAAGTACTGAGCCACAGGTCTGCTTTGGTACAGCAATTTCTGTGTTTCCCTTTGTGCTCTTTGCCCATGGTCCTGTTCTTTTGTATCTTCACACAGACTAAAGCAAGTTGCCTTTAAAGTCTGTGTAGTTAGGAGTTCTCAGCATCACAAATTTAACTCTATACATAAGAGAGGCAGATTGCTTCTTCAGGCAGGATAAAGCTGTTGCATCCTTAATCTCACGTTACACAGATGCCCATATCAAAACAAAGGCCTGTTTCCCTCTGTTCCTCCTCTTTCAACTTGAAGCACAATGGCCAGTGACAAGATTAGATCTCACAGAACTTTAAAAACTGCTGTACCTCCAGAGAGGTCCCTCAGATTTATAAACTCCAGGATTCACACAGCGACTGTTTAATTTCTAAAGTGTTAACTGAAATTTACTACAAATGCAATTTTATGCCAACATATTTTTTGTTGTTGTTGTTACTAAGGCAGCTATTCCATAGTTACTATTTTGGTTCCCATGACGACTGCATTGCTACCAGAGTTTGAGACGATAAAATTGCTATGTTGACAGATTCTGATTGACTGTTGATACCGGTTGGCAGCAGAATGGAAGCCTTTCCAATAGGTTAATATGTATATTTTCAGGGAGAAAACAAAGAGGCACAAATTAGTTTTTGGTGCAGTTAAATTTTACGAGCAGCAGAAATGAGAATTCACATTAAAACAACTGGCAGCCTGGAATCTGCTGGGGAGGCAGGGAGTGAACAGTGGATATCCAAATTTCCAGGGGCCTCTATATCTTGTTGTTTGATGTCCATTTTAGAGAAAGGGCTGTTGTCTGGGATCAGGACATTATCTTTCTACAGCAGCTACCTGGTGCAGCTTCCTGGGGTAGGTGGTGGAGGTATGAGTTCAGCTGAACTGCTCAGGAAGCCATGGCACTTTGGAAGATGATCTACTACTAAATTACTAGAACTGCATTGAATACTGGGCTTCTGTAAGCAAGGAAGACACAGCCACAATATTGGAGGGATCTAGATTTTGAGTAGCATCTGGAGCAGCAGCTGGAGCAAAAGGTCTTGGAAATAGTAAGGGAAGGGAAACGGATTTTGGTTGGGAGGCTGAAGAGAAGCCACAGCAGGACGGTGCCACCTGCCACCTTGCCTCTTACTCTTGGTCCACACCACCACTATGGACCAGGTTGGGCCTCACTGTACTGATCTCTTGAACTGATACAAATGTTGTACAAGTTTGTTGAGTGAGTCTTGTGTGTTTGGCAGCTGTGGTGAAGAAATCCTGCCATTTTTTTGATGTACACAATCATTCTGGTAGCCCTGAGAAGACTAGCAACCCAGGGATTAGAGTCCCCAGTTAGCTGGGGACAGCCCTACAATGTAGACCCCTGTCTGGCATTCTCCAAAAAGTTCTCCAGGAACTGTTTTATCCCAGAGGTTAGACATTGCACAGGGCTCAAATTACTGTTTCATATTGGTAGGGAGTGCCTGGCTCATGACACTGTTTCCCTTTTGCCCCCTCTCAAGTGTGACTATGGAAATGTACTTATTCTGAGCATCAAGTGGGCAAATGGAGGAGAGGAATTTGGACTCTGAACTGAGTCAGAAGAAAGGTGAAATGTGCTCTGTGACATGTAATTGCACAGGGGACCTGGCTCTGTTTTATGTTTAAAAATACCTGGTTATCGCCAGGGCCATGATTATGCACCTAGCATGCCTGTTTCTGAGCTGTGGTGCACTCATTGCACTGGGAAACATTGGGGGTATTAGAGAGCTAAGGTACTCATGGCAACACCAGTGATGGGGCTGGTGACAAGGTCAGTATCATCATTAACAGTGAAAAGGGAAGGGGTGAAAAGATGGGGAGATGGAAGGTTGTTGGCTGTCTGAAGAACACCTTTCATTTGCACAGTGCCTGGTGCAGTGGAGCCCCTGGTTCTTGCCTTGTGCTCCTGAGTGCTACCACATTAAAAAAGAGTCTGGAAAGGAACACTTGTCTCTGTGGCTGTTTCTCCACATTTGCCAGGGCATGGGATCACTGGCTACTGCTGGCCTGTCACTCAGGAAACTGGCCCAGTGTTGATCCCAGTATTTACCAGCATCTCTCAGAGCTTGGAAATGACCATGTTCCAATGTTCATTCAATGCCTGGCCTCCTTGTTCCTTACAGGGGAGAGTTTTGATTATTGTTCTGTTTTCTTTTTTTTGGTAAATGCTACAGTGCTTTACTGCCTGCCGCTTCCAATCTCCTCCTAACCTCCCTGCAATCTCCTTGGCAGTGACTGTAATTTACTGTGAATTAACCTAGTCACCAGGGAGCTCCTAATGGCCATTCTACAGGTTCGCAGATTATCTTAAGCAACTGATATTTAGTGCAGAAAGAGGGAAAACTTCTAAAAGATTTAGTAAATGTCATGAAAAGTCTATTATAGAGCTTGGGGCTTTTTTTCCAGCACTCCTTGGCTTTCCCCGCTCCAGGTAGAGACCAGCCTAGGCACATACTGAATCCTTGTGGGGAAAGGAGGATGGACAGACCTCTCTCGCAGAGCGCGGCGGCACAAAGAGGAGGTGTATGTTGTCTGCTGAGACTCTCACTGCACAAAGATGCCTTGTTGTTCTTTCTCTCTCTCATGTTACTTAACAGCACGGCTGGTTTGTACAAACCCAGATTAGAGCAGATAAGAAAATGAAGCTCTGAATTATTCAGCAGGAAGGGAGTAGGGTGCTGAGAGTGGTGTGGCTGGTGTTACTTGATGAAACCATGGCCTCCAATTGAACCGCCTGTCCCTCAGGTCTTGTATCTAAATCTCTTTGCTGTGCTTAAGCCTGTTTTCTGGTTGTGGAAGACTTAAGARGGTGTTTCATTTTATTTTCAAAGAGGCCCCTTTCATAGCAGCCACAGAAAGTGTGGGTAAAAAGGACCCTGTGAGATCTGCTGGTCCATCCTCCTACTGCAGCAGGGTTTGTTACAGTCTGTCTCTCCTGGCAGACATGTGCCCAACCTCTTCTTCCAGCCCTCCTACAGCAGAACCCCCCAGGCAAGGCAAGCTGTGCTGATGTGACCCTCTGGTGACTCCCCTTCTGAGGATCATGCCCTTGAAAGCCTGTGAAAGCCATATTAAATCATTTTCTGTAGGGCCTCCCAAACACTCCTGTTTTGGGAGCAGCTCTGCTTCAGGGAAAACACCTCTTGCTCATCCTTTCCATCAGTTAGCCTGGAGACTACTTGCTTGGTATGTCTTGGAGGAATTGCGTTTGGCAGGGGTTCAGACACCACTTCCCTGGGGACGGGCTCTTACCTGTCTTCTGTGTGTGTTTCTACTGGTGTGCTGGGAAGAGAGGCTGTGATGTGAAATAGAGTGGGGGTTTCTGCTCTTTGCTTTGCTGCTTTTTGCTCCCTTCCCAATCAGTGTGGGATAATTACTGTTGTGGTGTCAAACTAGACGGCTCTCCACAATAGCTAACTGCCAAAGCTGCTGCCTTCGCTGGGTGCTGCTGCCCTATGAGTTTCCCCAAAGACTAAGCACAACTTTTTCCCCTCTCCATATTAGTTAGGCAACACAGTAATTTTAGGTGTCCTGATCTCCCAGAAAGTCCTTTTATGTTCCTAGGACTGGGAACATCATCTACAAGCCCTATACTGCCACAGCATGAAAGCTTTCAGCTGTTTTTTCACTGCTCTTATTTTACTATAACTACACCCATCTAGGGAGGAACAGACATCTATAGACAGCAAAGACCTGCTACTGCTGTGCTTACTGGCAAGGTGTAATTACATAATAAATTTACTTTGCTCACAAAGCTGGCTTAAGAAATTCCTGCCCTCATACCGCAATCTGCAGTGCCCTCAGTTGGCCTGATACAACTGATTGTAGGGTTGTGTTCTGCATCCTTAAGAGGATCCAGGTGAGCTTCTCTGGCCCTTTTCTCAGAGGATTATTTTCAACCTGGGTCTTTTTGTCTGTTGCTAAACACACTGTATTGTGTAACTACCCCTTCAACTGCAAAGGATTTGATTCTTCTCCCGTTCAAATGAAAGGGTGTTCAGTGCTTTGCAGAAGTAGGCCACTTCTTCAGATGCTGAATGCTAGGCCGGCACCCCAGTTCAGAAATGCTGAGCCAGGAGCAGAAAGGGAGAGCCCTGAACTCCCATCCCTCTGCCATGCTTTCCCTGTTTCTGCGCGAAAGCAGATCTCTTGCTCATCTCTGGGTACGACCGTATCTAATCTTATGAACTACAGAATGACTGACCTAGTATAGATCTGGCAAAGAAACCTGCCCATAGAAATCTGAGGTTCTTTGGCAAGTATAAATAGTGCTCATGCAATTTAGGGTGTACCCTTAGAGACATGATTAAATGTTACCTTAGTTTATTGCTTTCTGACTCCCTACATTTTCTCTAAATGAAAGGATCAGTCCCACTTTCCTATACCAGGCTACCGCCTAGCATGTTATGCTTTCTTACACCACCGTGAGGGTTTCCCTCCAGGAACAGCTGCCCTTCCTTTTTCAACACAGCTATTGATTCCTGTATCCATGTTTGTTAAAGTCCCTCTGGGATCCAAGACAGTTATAACATCTGAAACTCTTGTTATTACAGAGGCAGCCCCTAGCAGAGTCCAATATTCCTCACATTCCTTCCAGTTCAAAGTTTACTGTATGGCTTCCATTCTCCTGCATAAGGAAACTGTGCTCTCTGCACCATCATCCATCTCCTTGCTGACATTGGAAGTCAGGCCAGGGCTTAATGGGTTGAAACACAACCCCTGCTCTCCAGCATCAGCTCTTCAGGGCCTGTTAGAGCCCTCAATCCACACATTGGAAAGGCATTGGCTTTCACTACTTTTTTTCTTCCTCATCAGGCACAAATTAATGACCTTCAAACAGTACAGTGATATCGTCTTGAGCCCTCTACTCAGCCAATCTGCTTTGCTCTCAGGTACAAAGTGCATATGATACAAATATTTATAAGGTTCCAGGGAGAGTATTGTGTTTTCCAGAAGCCAAGCTCTGAGCTCCCCCTCCATCGTCTGTCTGAATTACCTCATTGATTAATAGTACAACTTGTGGTCATCTCACTCTTGCAAACAGGAGCTTGAGCCCCTGCCATTTAGGAGGGGCGTGGGATATGTGAAAAGCTGAAATGTCAGCACATTACAGGGGCCATTAATCATAAGGTTGCTTTAAAAAAAGAGGAAACAAGAAAAAGAAATTATCAGAAATATCAAGGAATCAATTTAATTGTGACAAATACATTTGTGGTGGCTGCTTTTTACCATTATCCACATCTCAATTAGACAGGGCTAGAGTTCTCTTTGTTTCTGCTTTTGAAAAGTCTAAAACTCTGCAGGTTTGATCAATGGTGAGGCTCAGAGAGGAAATGAACAGGAGACAAAAAGGCTGAGTTTCTCTAGAAGCTGTCATGGTAATTTATGGCTCTGGCTGATAAAACTTTCAACCAGTCAGATATGAGCTAGGAAAGCAAAGCGAGCCTTGGAGGAGTGTTCCCAACCAAAAACTCTTCTGGGAAGAGCATTCTGGCATGAGCAGCTCCTAGCCTGGGAGCTTGGGGAGAGTCACTCTTGAGTTTGCTCATCTGTTGGGTTGTTGTGAGCAAGTCTTGCTCTGGAAGAGCCAGATGCCGTGATTGTTTTTGGTAGGTCTACCTCAGCTTGCAACAGCAGTCTACCTCCTCAGAATAAGTAGGCCAAGGTGACTGGAGGGAGATGTGACCTGTCTCAGCAGGAGGAAATTGTAGGAAGAAGACAAGCACACGGTATCATCTGGGGCTTTGCTTCTGGCCTGTCCTACAAAGAGAGCAGTGGCAATGGTGTCAGTACCCCACTAAGGAAACTTAGCTGCTTCAGGAAATGGTATTTTGGCATGTTTGTGTCTGTGGGGGACAGCCACACTCTGTCCTGTTGATCTGTACTAAACAAAAGAATCAGCAAGATACATGGAGGAACTGTACTGCTAGTGATATGTTTAATCCCTGGCAAATGCCACAGCTTTTCTTAACAGGACAAAGGGAACCAGGATCCTGGACCAATTCTATACCACTCACTCCTTTTTTTTTATTTTTACATTTTCTGGTTGGGAAATATGTATCTCTCAAACAGCTGCTGAACCATGTCTGATCACCCCCTTTGAAGGGGAACGTGTGATGTTGAGGAGCAATGAGATGTTTGCAGAGCCATTTGTAGAAAGAGAAGACCATCAGGTGGAACAAGGAAGCTGTTTTCTGCAGGAGGAGCCTGAAGCCAAGTATCAATTTGTTTTGAAACTGAAATCCAGGTGAGGAGAGGTTAATGGGGCTTCCTGGTGTTACCTACACAAATGACATTCTTTTCATCGTCCTTTCCTTCCCCCAAAATGCTGTCACCCAGTAAGGGTAACCCTGAGGTGAGAGGACATTACTGCAAAGTAGTGGCCAGTGTCTTTGCACTTTGCACGTCTCTTTAATGAAGCAGAAACCTTAGACAAGGCCTCTGAGAGTAAAAGAAGCTCTACAGGGGAAGTCATGGAGGACCAGACAAGCTCCACTCAAGCCAGCAGGAGCTGAGATGGACTGGTCTTGGCTGGAAGCTGCCTTCTGCAAACTTTGTGCCCTTTCACTCTTGCTGGGTTGGGAAACTACCTTCTTCCCTCCTTTCTCTTTCAGCATCCCAGAAACCCTAACCTGGCTTTCTCGTAGTGCTCTAAGGGAGAGGCAATCAGGCTAAAGTCTATTCTCTTTTGCCCATCTACTGGTTTTCCCAGCAGTTTTGGAGTCCCCTAAGGAACTAGGCTGGCTGGAGGTACCACAGCCAGAGCTGAGGCACACTGGTCAGTGAGGTTATACCCCCTCTAGTTCCCAAGGTGCCTCTGGGGCCGCCTCAGGACATGCCAGCCTTCAGCTACTAGCCTGGTGAGGGTCCCAGAGTTTCAGTCAGCACAACTTCTTCAAGCCAGAAAGTGTCAATGGAGCTCAGTGCTGGTCCGAGGGACATGGCATTGCAGACCTCCCTTCTCTGTTATCCATTTCATTGGAGTCTAAATGCGCAGAGCAACTTAAGAGCCTCTGTGGATCTTGGCTTGAGAAGCAGAATGCTTCCCTGCACTGGTCTATTCCTGAGTGGTGACAGGAAAGGCAGAGTAGACAGCTTGAAAGAAAAAGATGGTTTTTGTGGGGACTGCCAGTTGTTACAGAAACCTGTTACTGAGTAATTGCTGTTCTCTGGTTCTTGGCAACTCCACTACTGCCTCTCCCAAGCCCAGGAGTCACAACTATGACTTTGTACCTGTAGGTGTAAGGGAGGAAATTGGAGGGGAGTGATGAGCCGTGCCTGTGGCAGTGGGTACCTGGCAGTAAACTGAGTGCGTGCCAACATCACGGTCATCTTCCCCTTTCTAACATGAAAGGTGTTTAGCACGTTGTCTGTAGCATTTGTCTGGAGTTAAAAAGTAAGACTACATGGCTGCTCACAGTCCTGTTATCTTTCAGCACATTCTCTTTTCACTTGGAAAAACACTGGCCTCCCTTCCCAAATTATCCAACATTTGAGCCAACATTTGATCCAACAGAGTTAACGCATAAATCCTAGCATGACTGGCAGCTACAGATGGGTGAACCAAGAAATTGCTTGACATATTTGCTTACAGTGCGCCTGAAACTCATTATCTTGTACAGGAAGGATAACTCTAAATTATCAGTAATCCACTGGATCTCTACACTACTTCATACAAATTTGAAGAGATTTACTAAAACTCAGGGATATACATACATACATACATATATACTGTATAACTGGAGGTGATACCTGCATGGTACCTATTTCTCACACAAGCCTAGACCAGCACCAGTTCATTTACACGTGACCTTTTTGAGCATTCAAATACCTGTGAACCATCCCATGGCCACAAGCTGGTAGAGGGTTATTTTTCAAATGCACATGTCAAGGTAATGTTTCGCTCCCCACACTACTTCCCTCCCTCCTCAAAGACGGAATTTCTCCTTCTCTTTCCCCTCCCGGGTGCCTTGCACAAAGCCCTGGATGGGCCAGCTCTATTCTCTGCTGTAGAGAAATGTTTTGGTCCTGCTTCTCATTTACACTACAACAGATTTTACAGCACTTTGGCAGCGGAAAGAAGCCATGAGATGAATGTAGATCACTCCAATTTAAAAGCTCCTTTATATTATATAAGGGAACACCATGAAAAGGCAAATTGGGTCCCCTATTTTTAAAGCCTGTCAGCAGGTGTCTCTCAAACTAAGGGAGGTGGAGCGTCTTGGTAGAGTGCCTCCCTCACTGCCAGCTGTCCCCCGGGACTGGGGTGCCCATGCTCTGCGGTGTGTGGCCACGGGCCGTGGGGTCAGCATGGCTCCTCGGGATGGCCCCCCTTGCCCCCTCCACTTTGCCTCACTGTCCTCGCTTTCCCCCTAAAACTGGATTTCTGCTGTCCCTGCTTGCTCCATGACCTTTGCTGACTGTCCTCTGGATTTTATCAGCCCAAGTCACTGAAGTGAACCGGACCAGCTGGAGCAGCGAGAAAACTGCAAGGCAGCGATGGCTGTCTGACTGCCTCTGTGCTCCCTGCAGGAGCCTGCATTTCACCCATGAATATGGCTCCCCTCTTGGGGGGACAGATTTATTTTGTTCTTCTCATCCCTGGTGGTGGGAGGGCTGGGCTTGGAGATTAGTTTCCAGCTGCTCCAGCCTTCAGTGGTGGGTTTAGGGCAGACTGCGGGGGGAACGGTGGGGGAAGACCTCTCTGTCTGTCCCTGCTCCCAGCTGCTGGTATGGGGCTGTGTACATGGAGCTAATGCAAGGGGAATTCATGCAGCCCCATAAATAAACAGAAAGAGCTGAAATAGTATGTGACATGCAGACAGAGATGCAGAGGATGGGAAACTGCTAACCTGAACAAAACTAATAATCTGTCTCCTAAAGAAGCTGGTGCCATCGTGAGTGAGGAGCAGAGAGAGATAATTTTAACCATTCAATCACATTGCTGTGTCTTAACTTAAGAGAAGAAAAAAATGAGGTTGCCAGTACAGAGAACTCCATGAAACCTCTCTAGAATGTGGGAGGATGGTGAAGCAAAGCAAAGAACAGCTGGAAATGTGATAGAAGGCAAATATGTGGTAATGATATAATTTTGCTAGATGGTTTGCTCTTACCTGAAATACTGTATTCAGTTCTGGAGTAAAGGTCATTCAGAGGCTGGTAATCAGACTGGAAAGACTTGGGAAGGAGGGAAAAATATTGGATCTCTTTGTTAAATAGAGGAGACAAATAACAGGGGACATGGCAGACAAGTGTAAAAACAATAAATGGGTTAGAGAAGGTGTACTGGATGCTCCTAACTACTCTCTTTCATAGAGATGAGTCATTAAATTGAAAAATCCAGTATGTAAAAACCTAGGAAATTGTTTTCGTGCAATACATAGTTCCAGGTCTGTGGAATTCCTTGCTGTTAGAAATTAATGTGTCCAAAAAACTGAATGGGATGAAAATAAAAAGTTAAGCATGAATATGAATAATGGAAATACCCTTAATTATATGAGATGGATTATAAATCCTCATTCTTCATGGCAGATGCCAGTTTCTATGAGATGGGAGGTGGAAGGAATTTCCTCAAGGGACATGTAGTTTTATAAATGTACATTGCAGAGTTTTTTTCATTGGCCTCTGAAATGTCTTAGTAAGGATGCCACCGCAGGAACAATTCAAGGTCCTGCTCATCCCCATGTTTCAAGCCAGCAGCCTAAGTCTGAAAGTCTCCACAGCCCATTCTTTAGCCCCACACAGTCCTTTTGCCCCATGGTGAAGGATCAAGAAAACAATTTATTTTCCTTCCTTCCTCTGGATTTCCTCCTTYTCCTCTGTTTGACAGGGGATGCTGCGCACACCGGTTGTGTAGGCAGAAAAGGATGTCTTCAGGTCATGATGACTAACTGCCATAGGTGCAATTGCTTTGGTACCTCCAAGCTCATTCCTCTGCCATTAAAAAAGTAGTTACACATCACCTAGGACATGTCTGGTGGGCAGTGCAAAGCAGGATTTGATCTGGATAATGTGACATTTATTCCAAAGGCTTTGAGTTGTGTAGCCCTCATGGGGGCTGACCTACGTGAGTCTGATGCCCTTTCTGTTATGCTGAGGCTGTCAAGAATCTACTCAAGTGATTTAGCCAAGTTTATTAGAAAACCAGCAGAGGAAATCTGCTTGTAGGTCACTTGAAAGGTGGATGAATCTCATTCCTCTCCCTCTCCCTAGTCTACCATTAGAAACAGGAACTGCCAGAGCTGGGGCCCAGTAGGGGAAGAGTCCATTTCCCAGTCCTGCCACAGACTCGCAAGCAAGCCTGTTCTTGTCTCCTTGCCTGGGGTTCCCCGTCTGTGAAGCAGAGATATTTACTCACCTGTGAGAGCTTTCCAGTTCTCTGAGTGAAAAATGCCATCAAGCCTCTGTGCCCATGCTTACGATTCTGGGATGCCACCTATCGGTTAGTGGGCAGGTGATCATGGGCAGGTTAGCAGGAAGTGAGTGGACTTGCAGAGTCCTCTCTTGCCTAGTGTCCACCAGTGCCCTGCAAAGCCCCAGAAGGGCTGGGAACCCCATCCAGTGTCTGGGGCCAACAGCCCCTGGTTCTCCTCCCCAGTTGCCCAATGGTGCCACACCGCCACTCGGACAGAGCTGCTACCAATTTACGCCTGCGGCAGCAAGGCAGCAAGCAAGCCCTGGCATTTGGCTACCTTGTCTGAGGGGCCACAGTGAGCTGGCACGCCATGCGTGCCGCCTGGCATGACAGTGGGTGTTGTGGAGCGACGCACGGTTGTTATTATTTCATCGCCTGAGCGGCTCCAGCTCAGTGGCTCATTAGCAGGTAGAATATATTAGTAACTGTCAAACAATCGGAGAGCTACCTTGTTGGGTGAATGGATGAAAACACATTAACTCCCACAAAAGGGGGAGAGACGGTGATTAACTGGTGAGATGACAATATGAAATGTCAGAGGCACAGACAATAAGCACAACTGTTCATTATTATATTAACAGCCTTAATTTTCTGCCTTTAAACACCAGCTTCCTGTCAGTTCAATTAGATTTTGTGTGTGTGTTTAATTTAGATCAATATACTGCTGCGTCTGGAGTTTTCCTCACACATCTTCTGTGAGGCAAGAAGCAGATCAGCTGGCAGGAGCATCTCTTTTTTTATTGTCCTTGAGGTGAAAAACAGTTTGTGAAGAGGATATTTAGGTGATGCATATTCCCAGGTTAGGTGAGTTGAACCTGCAGTGATTTGTGAAATTCCCGCAGAGCAGGGTGGAGAAGAGGGGAAGGCAGAGGGAGATGTTGAAGAGGCAGCCAGAAGTAAACAGCACATTGTAGTATTTTTAGCAAATGATATTACAGACTGCAGAAAATAAAGGGAGGAAGAGGGAGAGGGAAAACTAGTATAAAGCCAGGAATGACTGAAGACCAGATACTGATCATGGTGACACCACTCTAATTCTGAAATTGCTCAAGTGAAGTTAATGCTGCTTTGATGCCTGTGAAAGATCAGGATTTGAGCTGGATGCTCAGTGCCGAGAGCAGTGCATTTAGGAAATGGGATTTTCCTGTTTTCTCCTTCATGAGTAAGTAACAGCCTATTGGAGTTCTGCTAGACTGGAAGAAGGGAAGCCCAAGAAAGCAAGGGGCTTCCTGCACTGATTTCGCCCTGTGCCATGTGCCAGCATCAATATCAGGCTTGTTCTCACTGCTCTGCAGACACGGGTATGCCCTTTCTGCTTTCTGGGGCAGGAGGATATGCAGCTCTCACCAGGATTTGAACTCTGCTGAACGCTCAGGACAGAGTGATGCTAAAGCAGAGAATCCCATGCACCTTCTCTCTTGTTTGGCTTTGGCCCTGGTACCAGATTTCTGTATTTAACTGCTCTGTCTATGACTTATTTTTCTCCGGCTGAAGTCAATGGGCTAACACAGTATGACTCAGGAACCTTTATTTTTAGTAGCTCATCATGTTCTTTTGCTTTATTGCCCGATATAGCTCTGATCTCTACAAGATCTTCCATCATCCTGCTGATACTCTTGGGTCATCAGGTTTTCTCCATGAGTCCAAATGTTTTACATTGGTTCCTCATCTCCTTTAGTTCCGGCTGCTGAAAGCCCAGCCCCTCAGTACTCATCTCCCTGGCAGGAAGACAGCTCTCTGCTGTGGGGAGACTCTGACCTCCAAGCCCTCCATTTCCAACCCTGAAACTGCTCTCCTACACAGGAGGGAGGTAGTGAACCTCTTAAAGCCTGGGGTCCCTAGGAACTTAGTAGTCATCAAGTGTTATGGAGCACAGGAGCTGTCATATCACATTAAGCCAGTGGTCCATCTAGTTCGGCTCTGTGTCCCTGGTAGTGGTCAGAAGCACACATTCAGTCTGCAGAAACAGCCAAAACAGAGCACTAGGACAGGATTCAGAGCTGGGCAGTTACCCAATTTTCAGTTTCTGAATATTTGGCTGATATTCTGATGTCACATAACATCTCAAAAGCCCTTCCTTATTCCCATCTCCAGACCCTAACCCTCCTCTTCCTCCATTGCTCTGAGATATCAGCAGTTATATCCCCTGTAGGAACAGGCACTTACCTGAGGGCTTCATCAGAAGGAAGAGCCAAGTGGCTGGTAGCATTGTTGGTCCAAGGAGCAGTGTTTGGCTCCAGCTTTTGGAAACATGACTCATGGTGGGGTTTGAATGTGGATCTGACTTTACCCACAGTTTAGGGAAATTAAGATGCAGGGTTTAATGTAAGCCTCTCTCTACTTTCTATAACACACAAGCACATCAGTAAAAACCGCCCTGGACATCTGAGCATCTCTCTTGCCCTGACCTGAAGCACTGGCTGGACAGCAAATACCAGAGCTTGTTGCTCACTGCACTCTTCAACTGTGCGTTATTCACTTCCCCTTTGAAGTTAACAAGCTACCAGAGCCTGCAGATGTGTTAACTTCCTATCTGGAGTATTACCCTTTCCACTTTTCAGGCTGGAGCATAAACATTACAAATGAAATCTCCAGTGGGGAAAGAATGAACAATCACTTTCTTGATTTTTTTTTTAAAGGCACTTTAGGGCTTTTATCAGCAAAGCATTGTGTCCATTAAGAAACAAATTAAGTCATTCTGCAGGCAGGCTAAGTGCTGTTCCCATGCCAGAATTAATACTGCCTCTTCCCACTGTGGATGTTAAGGGTCCCTCCCCCATGCCCCGGGATTACAGCTACTTTTAGTTCCTAGAGGGAGAATTAATCAGTGGAGCTCCTTTGCAGTGCTCCTGAAATAGAAATCACAAATCAGGGTGACTGGGAAGGAGCCTGGGAAGTGACAAATGTGAAATTATGTTGCACTTTGTTTGGCATTTATGCAGGGAAGATGACTGTGCTGACCTAGAGGTGCTCTCTGAATCCTGGGTGCAGCTAGCTCCTTCAGGAGGATGCCTGGAGTTTGGGGAGAAGGGAAGCAGGGCAGGGAGGGCAGAGGGAGGACTGCAAACTTCAGCATCCAGAGGGAGTCATGAGACTTGACAAGGGTGTTTGCAGGAGGAAACAGTCAAAGGCTGTAGCTGAAATGAGCACAACATTCTCTGCTGTCAGGAACTGAGATCCTAATGCTGGTGTGAGCTGTAACTTCCACTTTCTTTCGGGGCTTTCTCAACACAGTGCTCCAAATCAAACTTTTCTAGATTCCTTCTCTTCAAATCCACAGACACTGATACTCAGTCTGTTCCAGTAACTGTAAGACCAGAGTGTATGATAGTCTACTTTGTTGGCATTACCTGCCTACACTTGGACTAATTTAACTTTGTCAGAAGGGCCTCAGTGTTTTATCCCTGGTCCATTGCCTGGTGATCTTGCAGCTGGCCAGATGGTAATACAGGTGTGCAGAGGAGGAGGAACTAATGCAGTTCATTTTCATATAAGTGGTACCATTATAAGTCCCTTTATACCAGTTAAAGTGTGACTGTAGCGGAGGAGGGAATATGACTTTAATTATACTGACTTTAAAGCTAATATAGTTATGTCAGTATGAAAAATTGCATGCAGACTATCCCTAAGGGTCTAAATTGAAACAATGCCTATTGAAGAATAAGTCCAACAGAGAAAACTCATGAAAAAATGGTGCAAAAAAGGATAAACCTCCTTCCAGCTTCCCATTTGATACATTTTTCCCAGCTTTGTGGCTAGAGTGGGGCTGAAAGACTAAGGTAGCTTAGCTGAAGGGGAGGCAGCTTGACAGTTCCTATCTTGAACTTTATTTTGGTTCCTCTGGGGTATCATTTAGAGCAGGCCCCAGCCTTGGATTTTGCCTATCCAAGGAGCTTATTCTTGGTAGGAGAGGCAAGGATGAAGGTCATAGGCTGCCCCCTATAACGAAAAGATACACCACTGCTTTATAGAGATGCCTGAGGTCTGGTGCTGATCTGGACTCATGACACTGTCAAGAAAGTCACACAATTTCTGCTCCTGATCTATACTTGACCACATGGGGAGCCCACGCACTTTCTGTCAGAGCACCTGAGGAGTTTTGCATTAGCTGTTGGGTTTCACCACACACTTGTGAGCTTATCTCAGAAAATCAGGTCTAAAAAATGCTCCCAAGAGATTCTTAGTCCTTCTTTTTTTCAATTAAAAGTAGATTAAAAAAATCAGTGGGAATAAACCTCATTTTTTAACAGGCTCAACCACTCATATTAGCAGATGCATTAATTTAACAATACCCACTGCAAAAAATAACCCCAGGTGAAGGGACCAAATAACGTATTTAACCACTGGGGGCAGGGATGTCTCTCCCATTTATCCTGAGTTCATCCTGGGCTCGTCTCCTTCTCTTTGGGTGCTCTCATTGCCTCCCAGGGCCGTGCAGCACCTTTCTGCCCGTTCGCTGCACTCTCAAGCTCAGAGCACCTGTGGGGTGTCTGGGGGAAGAACGTGTGTTTGAAATGCCTTGCCTTCACCCAGGGATGTTTTATTCATAGAATTAAAACATTCCCAGGCATATGCTGATGGCTAGGCACAATTCTGCCATGGGTCTAAGTGCAGGAGAGAACAGATGCTCTTCTTAGCTTTGTGTGTTGGGGACTGTGGATATCCTGATGTGCTCTGTGAGCAGAATGACCCACATCGCCCCAGCCAGCCAGGCCAGCATGGAAAGCTGCATCTTTCCCTGCCACCTCCCCTTACCTGCTACTTACAGTAGAGTCTAGCTAGAGCGGAGGAAGGTGGCCTCTTCCTCATCCCCTGCACCCCAACTGTTTACAGCAGATACAAAGTCATGGGCACTTGTGGTCCCGGATATAGACCCTCTTACACAAAACTGGAGGCACAAATACACCAGCCTCATTATTTCTTATGCCCTGTCCTTCTTCCAAGCAGCTGAGTTTTCCACTGTGCATGTTCAGGCTGGTTCCTTCTGCATGTCACTCCGGGGAGACCTGTGTGTGATTGTGCCTCAGAGCTGCTCTGCTTTTGACCATTATTTCCTTGCTGGGAGGGGTGCTTTTCTGGCGGAGGAGCTCCAGGAAATGCTTCTCCCAGCCTGCGAGACATTTAAATGGGGAGACAAGAGGAGAGGGCTCTCTTCCCAGCCTGCATGTGGAAATATTAATCAGGGGGCTGTCCCATGCTGCCAGGCCCACATGACTGTTCTTTTATACAGCTTTTCAATGTTAGACAGCTGTCATCTAACTCAGTCCCTAAATATCCATTTGCTTCTGAGGTGTCATCCTCGAAACAGCTCGTCATACTGCCTTGGGCACTAGGGAAAATGACCCAGCATCAGCAAGTCCGACGCTAGACTTCCCAACTCCAGCAAGCCAGCACCAACATATGACCTTTGCAGATTTGCTGGCCTCCTCCACCTCAGCTGGGGACTTAGGAAAGGGTGAAAAGGCAAAGAGGTGGCAGAGGAGAGGTGCTGGAATTCAGCTGACCCAGCCACTCTGTGAATCTGCTCTTCTTTAGGAGCTGTAAAGTATGGTATTCACCACATCCTGCGTTTACTGGCAGGTGGACATCAGCCTGCTTTTGTAAATAGCTGCAGTATTTCTTCTTCTGGCACGTGGTAAAAGATAGGAGATCTTGATTTGATATTCTCTTCTTAGGAGGGTGGTATTGGGGGAGAGCCTCTGTGGAAATCAAACAAGGAAAATATAAATTTTCACATGGGAATCTGAGCTCAAACATTAGAGTGTATAGACAGGAGGAAAGACTGAGGGTTTATACAGCAAGGGAAAGAGTTGAAAGGGGAAAAGGGAGGTGAATGTGGCTTCACAGCATATAGAACAATTAATGATTTTGAGCAGATGATCGATCACCAAGATCCCCTGGATCTCCATTTGAGCCTCTTGGGACACTGTGCAAAGAAGGGTAATACAGGGCAGAGAGGAGAAAGCAGCACCTCTGAAACATGCAGCCCCATCTGACAGTGTGGGCAGTGTCCATCTCAGTGGCTGGCGCTGCCAGGAGATGAACAGCAGTAGAGTGTACTACTGTCACACCGCACTGAGACCAAGCTAGGGACCGACTGTCTTTTTTCAGTGCACTCTCCAAACCTTATTGCAGAACTACAGCCTCTTAACCAACCTGGGCATTTCAAATATCACATTTCAGGTTTAGTGCGTGGAAACAGTTTCCCCATTTCTAGCTCTGCTGATGGATGAATTTATGTCACTTCCTCCACTCCCTCCCCACAGCCCCCTTTGCAGAGCTATGGGGTAACTGCTGTGTGCGGAGAGCTCATGAGAGCTGCTGGGTTTTGTTATTCCTGCTTCCCAGAGCAGAGAGGAAAATCCCAAAAGAAAACATTTCTGAGGCCAAGGAAAACAGCATCTCCTTGTCAGCTCCCCACATTCAGCAGTGACACATACATGGGAGCACTAGGCATGTTTAGAACCCACTAAGCACACAATGATGATTTGTTTGTGCCACAGCTAATAGTAGGGTCAGGGCTGCCAGGATGGGAGCTGTAATCTATGGATGCATGCCTGGCTGCTGGGATTAGAGGTGCCCTGAGCCCAGAAACTTTGAGCAGAGGGTTGAAGAGCAGAGACATGCGCACACAGCAGCTGCAGGTTTGGGAAAGCAGTGTAGGCAAATACTGCTTTAAGCTATGCTTGTACCCCTGAATTTTGGCCTGCTGTTGGTGGTCCCATTGGAAGGTGAGTATCCCAGGCACCCAGATCAGGACTCATAGTCTCATACAACCTAAATAAAGGGACCTCATCTGCTAATTTTGCTACTACACTGCTTGTTCCCATTTCAAGATTGCCGTTGGCTATATTAAATAATACGACCCTCTAGTATTAAACCTTATTGTACCTCACTAATGATCTTTTGCCATAATGAAAATTGGCCATTTATTCTTCTTCATTTTCTTTCACTTTCTAGCCTGGCTTTAATTTATGATGTTGCTTTGCCTGTGGCTACTTAGTTTATGCAATTCTATTTTAAGAAAGACTTTGTCAAAAGTTCTGTAGGAATCCAATAGCCCGTATCAACCAATTCTTCTTTGCTCTTTATCCAAAGAAGCCCCATAGACCCATGTAACATGATTTTCCTGTGTTGAAAATACTCTTGTTAGACCTTAACATATCTCAATCAGTTGTTCTGTAATTATATTTAAAATTTTTGTTACAAATCTTGCTTATCAGAGTAGGATGTATTGATTTGTATTTCCTGGGATGACTAACCCCAGTGCTTCTGAAAATGGTAGACTCAATATTTGCTGTCTTCCAGCTCTCTAACTAATTTTATTGAGAGATTGCATGTTTTCCTTAGAATTAAGCACCTTCAGGATTTTTTAATGTGGGCCATGAGAGCCTAGTGAGTTACTCCTCTTTAGTATAACTCATTTATTCTAGCATCTCTTCTTTTGACACATCAGTTCCTGACTGTGTCTCATCTCTGTGTGCAGGTTGTTAACCTTACCTATAATTAAAGTTGTCCAGCATTTCCCGCCATAAGACCTTATTTTCTCTAGTTTTAACCATTTGGGCAGAGATTTTTCATGGTAACTCACCCTTCATTTCGGGGGTACATGTATTTGTGAATGTTTCATCCAAAATAACGTAGCAGCTCTCAACAATGAAGCCAGAGAAAGATATACGCCTTTGTCCACGCTAAAAAATAAAGGTGATCTTTTTCTCCAAATGTTCTGTATCCTGTATGCTGTAGAAATAGGACTTAAAGTCAAGCACTTGGATGGTCTCTGTGTTGAGAGTGCACCATTTGTCTCTTCATGAACCTGACCCAAATCTGGCTCCAAAAATTGCAGTTGACACATGCTTGTTAGAAATTTCCTGGATTTTAGAAGCAATGTTCCCCCAAGAGTCCATCTGTCTTGGGCATGTTTGATGCCCAAGGCTATGCATAATTTTCCCTACATTTGCCACTACAGTCTGTGGCCATGTGGAAGCAGTTTTCAGTGTCTGCTGGGGGAGCAGATTTGCACTGGGAGCCTGACAGGGGGTTGGATGTTGAACCTGGGAGCTGGTGAGAGAAAGAGAGAGAAGGAAACTGAGGGTGGGATCTGGAGAAGGGTGAAAGGATTTGGACATGCTGATCAAAGAATCTGGGGCTGGAAATGGTCTGGGTGAAGGAAGTGATATCAGGGAGTCTGAGTAGGACTGGGACTGTGGAGTTAAAATGATTGTGTCGAAGTGATGGTGTGATCTTCCTCTCCTGGCCACCAGTGTGGTGTTCATCTTGCATAGCTTCAGTCATTATATTTCCATTTATAGTCAATGGTATCTGTAGGGAGCAATTCATCTGACCTATTATTTTAGGTGTCTACTTCAGAGGCTGATGAGAATGGGGAACTGTCTGTATCACAGAGCCCCTAGCACATGCTGGCATGAAAAACCTCTGCATGGCATCTTTCCATGTCACAGTCCAACCTCTGGACACACTGCTGGTTCCTTGGTCCTCCCCTCCATCTCTTCCCCTGGGTTGGCTGGGGCTGGGTGGGTGAGACTCGGTGGGTGGGAGGATGGTGGCAGGAACTGGCAGGGACACTGGCAATCCTTGAATGTGGGTCGAGGAGTGGAGTGACTGGAGCAGAGGGGACAAGATGGATGTAGGGGAGCTGGGACTAATGGGTCAGGGAGTCCTGGGGGAGCTGGTGGGAAGGAGCAGTGGGAGTGAGCTTTGAGTCTGAGGAGAGAATCTAGCACAGGACACTGGCAAGGGCAGGGAGCAGAGGGACCTGGAAAGGGAAGAGGGGTAGAGAGATGAGGAACCCAGCTAGGCAGGCAGCAGAGCAAACTCCAAGGAGAAAGGAAATACTGAATTGCTACTTATTAACTTAGCACTGCCTACCTTGTGCAGTGAATAAATCAGGGCCCTGAGGGGAAAACACTGTGTGGCCACATAGTTAATGTGTAAGGGAGCAAAATAATGTTTGCCTGAAGATTCCTGCCTTTTCCTAATTTTTCAGTGCTTGACTTTGTACTGTCATTTTAATAAGTTTCGTAGTGTGTCAGATGTACCTCCTCTGCTTCAACATTCCTGAAATGAGGGTTGTGCATCCTCATTTTCACCCTGTTGCATCTCACAATGTTCCTGTGTTTAATGCTTGGTCCAAAAAGTAACATATCCCTTTAGCCCTTTGCTGCTGTGCTACCAGCAGGTATTAGCCAGAAGGAAAACATGAACCTCTGACCTTCCTGCCTAGAGGCAGAACATTGCCCACTGAATTGCACTGTCACCTAATGCCTCATCCTGGATGCAAATGCTCATGTGGTTTACAGAGCACACACTAGAGCAATAAAACACAGGCAAGGAAATCCAAGGCATATTTCTGCTCTGTTTTTGTATTACCAGTTGTGTTTAGTGCAGTGCACTTAAAGTGCCTCTAGAATACATTAGGGTGTTTTTGATGGTAAATTTAACTGCCAAACTCTTGCTTGCCTCACTGGGATCTCTTCTCATCTTCACATCCATATACTCCTTGTCTCACTTCACCACTAATGGGAGAAGGGAGAAATGCACTGCCAGCCCAGCAAGAGCAAAGCCTGAAGAGTTTGGAGTCATTCCTAGGCTGTTCAATGCCACCCAGGAGACAACACTCTTGCCTGTGTAACAAACATCACCAGGTTAATACAGAAAGACTGACACTGATCTGCTATTTTCTTCTTCTGGCAGACCTCTCTGAATCACACAGAGCGAAGTCTTGGTTCATCTGGTGATTCAAGAATTAACAGTCCCGATCAAAGAGTACTGGCCAGAAATAGAGATAAGAGACTGTCAATATCTGCTCTTTCCTTCCTGCGCACGGGAGGCCTGTGCTGAATGTTTTGGATCCATACAACTATTACCCGGGAGCCACTATTTTAAGGGAAGTACCAAGGCCAAGGCTTAACCCCCACTACAGCCTCTGCTGGAAATAAGCCTGTCCACAAAATACCTTGGATCAATAAAAATATTGCACAGTAATGTATTTTAAAAAATACAGTGATGGAAGCCTTCTTAAAAATAAACAAAAATTTCCTTTTGGGGCTTTCATTGTTGATGTCTCTCTGTTAGTGTATGAAATTCAGAAAGCAAACCTGGCTAGAAACTGAAGTGAAAGCCATCCATCTGCTTTCTTTGTCCATCAGAGAGAAATGCCAAAGAACAAGCAAAGAGCAGAAAAGTGAAAAGCAAATTAGATTCTGAAAAGCCTTGCAAGGACATGCATTTGAGGTATCCTCTATAAATTACAGTACACGATGTTTAGCATGCCAGCATCCATTTGGGTTAATTACTGATGACCATTAGACTAAAGTCTTACACCATCAGCTGTGCGAATAAATGAAGATCCCATCAGATGAGTGAGAGCTGCCCACAGTGTCACAGGAGAAAATACAAATGTGGACGTAACGGGACTGCTAGGATTTGCACCTTCACAGATAGTAACGACGACACCTGCACACACCAGACAATTGATGGTGGAGAACATGTTTCTCATCTGTGTGGTGCTGCTGGGAGCCCCAGCGACAAACCTTTCCTGGGTAAACAAGCTCTCAGTCTGTAATGGGCACTTTTAGCCTGAGCTAAATATTATTAGGAGGTGCCTTAGGCATTGCAGAACAAAGCTGCTCTAATTAACTGGGTTATAACAGACCTGGGAGCTGTGGAGGCTGCCGGTGGTAATGCAGAGAGGTCGGCGTAACACAGCTAAGGAGCGGCGCCTCCCCGAGAGGCAGAGCGAGCAGTGCCGCGGCAGGGCTGGTACCGGGTCTCAAGCAGGGTGACCGTGTTGGGCTGTTTGTGGAGCTGCAGCGACGGGCTGCGGCTCCCACCAGAGAGGAGCACGTTACATGAAGGTCACTTAATACAAGGATCTTCAGGAGAAATTCTGTTATGGCTAGCAATGAGGAAAGGAATAAAATGATTTAAAAAAAAGTGTTTTCTTGCAGTAAACAGATTTGTAATCAGCATGGAATTGAGACAGGGATGAAAGGACTGGATAGCTCAGGGAAATACTGTAGTACAATGGCCCAAACTGAGTCGAGCTCAGCAGTGGGTAAAAGCTGCTACCCCTTCACAACAGTTCAGGGGATATTTGAGATGAGCTGATAGATCTCAGACCACAGGCATCAATATCTTTGTAGCACCACCATGGCTGGTCCTAACTGGCTCCCATGTTGGCAGTCTCAGCAGAGATGCCATGGTTTAAAAGGGTGGCGGGGATTAAATCTGCCACTCTGGGTCAGGGGGAAACTTGGGGTGCACCGGCAGAGTGGGGAATGAAGGCGTAGGCAAGCTTGGCATGCCAATGGCTTTATTTTTCTTACTTCGAGGAGAAATAAAAGCTCCCAGCCATTCCACCCATCAGCCCAGTCCTGCTCGGAGAACTGAGATCTTTCCAATAAAGAAAACAAACAGCAGGGCAAGAATTTGTAGCCCTGCTCCTCTAATTGCAAGGCTCTTCCCCAACCCCATTAATTTCTGATGAAACGGAGAAGTTTAGTCAGCATTAAATCTGGGAGTGTTGCTTTTTATCGGGGCTTTCTCTTATGCAGCAGACAGGCTTGCATTTTTGCTGTGACAAATATTTTATTGACATTGATACAACATATACACTGAAAAAGAGCATTCAGAATGAAGTATTTCACCATTTCAGTGGGGAGACATGTTTGCTATACAGATGGCTGGAGTAAATCTGGCCTCACAATTAAAATCTGTTTAGAGTTTGTAGCAAAGTGACTGATGGATTAGGCTCAGTGCTCCATCAATCCGCCTCCCCCCCACGCCTCTCTGTGGAACAACGTTGTTGGCAGGTCATAAATAGCCATTTGTACAAAGTGCAGGAACTCTTTAAGGTTCTTTTTATGGCTAGTATATATATTCCAAACGGCTGGCAAAATGTAAGTGCTTGGGGTCTTTAAGTAACGAGGGCAATGGACCATGGGTGGCAAGCAATACCTGCTATTTGCACCAAGGATGTACTGTCACATAGGAATGAGAATATTGTCAATATTCTGGTAAATCCCTTTTTTGCCACRTGCAGAAAAACTCAGGTTCTTCCCTAAAGAAAGGGAGACACTAAACAGGATTCCTTGGCCAAATTCCTTCCCGGTTAATTACAGAGCAGCTCTTTAAAGCTCCTTAACACTTCTGATGAGTGCAGGTTTTGTGCCCTATACTCTTGTGTATTTTTGCTTGACACCACTAAACAGCAGCTTTATTCTTCTACACAGGTTATTCATCTCAATGCTGGGGGAAAATTACTTATTAGATAAATATGGGAGACTCTTGCAGTTGTGAATTATTTCAGTGGTGACAACATGTGCTTAGCACCTCTCTGGAAAGGGCTCATGCCTTGTCAAATGCTTTTAAAACTAAAAGCAGGAGAGAAGTGTAAAGTATGAAGGTAAAAGCACTCTAATAGCAGTAGTCACATGTCATGGCCGTAGAGGGCTTGCAGAGGTGTGGAGCAGCATCCCAGTCCAGACTCTTGTCTCACAGATTAAACGAGCACCCCGTCTGGCTCCTTGCAAGGAAAAACAGCCTGGGAACATCCCTTGCTGCAGCCGGATCATGACACGCCGGCAACTTTCTCCTCCTGAATGGAAAAGTGTCACTGGTTCTGCAGCAGCAGGATCTCACACTCCTGCACCCAGCTGGGACCACGGAAAGGGTCAGTGAGGTGGCTCATGGGGTGTACCCTCCACAGGAGGGACTCATCTCCGTTTCAAAGTGCAGGTGCAGGGAAAGGGAGGAGGAGTGTTAGGTCTTGTGTTTGACCCTGATGACTGCTGCTCAGTGTGTATGTTTGCAAGGTTATCTTCACTGAGAACCAGTCTGGGAGCTGGGAATGTCCTTTGCAGGGACCGAGGCTGTTTTTTTAACAGGGGGCTCATGTGAGTCCTCACAAGCCCCTCCAGCTCAGCCTTGTTTGTTCACAAAGGCAATCTTAGCCAAGAAAATGCCTTTTCAGCACCCCTGTAATACAGCCAGCTCAGGTATGCAACAGCAGGCTGCTGTCTCCCCAGGGCTGGCTGCTAGCTCAGGGCAGGGTTTGCCTGGGCAGTGTGTGTGTTTTTGTGGTGGGACACAAGCCAGGCTCCTGAGCCACGTATCTCCAGTCCTGCTGTGCAAAGAGACTGTGGAGTGTCCTCAGCAGCCAGAGAGAAGCAGCCTGTGGCAGAGGAGATCAAGTCCCAGGAAACCTCTCCTTTCAAGATTCAGCATGTAGAAGCAATGCTCATATTGCTAGGGAATATCCCCACTTCTCAGCCTGATTTTTATCTGAGATGTAAGGCCAAAAGTAAACTTCCTGGTGATCAGAAACCAAATGACAAACTGACAAGCTTTTCAAAAGTACCTGCAAAGGAAGCAAGCATATCAGGCTGCAGGTACCAGCAATCCCTGGTGCCTCCCACCATGATGTTACAGGGGGGAGAGTTTCAGAAGGAGGTTGGGGTGCAGGCCCCATGGCTTTATTGAGGCAGGGATGCTCTGTTGAACACTAAAACCCGGGCACTTTCACATGGGAACGTTTCACATGGGTTCAGCTCACCAGCTCAGTGCTTCCAGGCGCGTTGTCCCTGAATTTGCCTGGAAGCCAAGCAGAGCACCAACCCTAGAGATTTGCAGGGGGGAACCTCGGTGGGGGCCCATGTGGGAGGAAACACTGAGGCAGATCTGCACCTCCACCTTTCTGCAATTTCTGGCTTCAAGTTTTCTACTACTTGGAAGAGAAGTAGGGATAGTCCAACCACTTGTAGTTAGGGAATAGAGATTACTAAACATTAGTATAAATTACAGAGAGAAGAAGTCTTTTCCCTACTCTGGAGTGCTGCCATTTATTAATTTTCTGTAACAGTGAGTAATATTTTCTATTGGGCACAGAGAGCAATTCTCCTGACCTGTTTTGACCTGACAACAGCAGCAAAGCTTAACAGAGGAATAAACAAGGAATTATTTATTTGTTCTTGGCTCAGTTAATTCCTGGCTTGGAAACTCAATGCAGAAATCATACTATTTTCACATGTTCATTGTAGTAAAATGGTGTCAGGCTGGGCCATGTCTGGCATTGCCTCACACCTGAGATTTAGGAAGGAGCCATTATATTTGGATATAGATAGAATCCCATCAGGGCACTGTAAAATACACTCCCCTCACAACAGGATGCTGTAGCCTCCAACAGCCAAAAGCCCAGGAAACCAGATGCCAGGAAAACCCCTCTGCTYTCCTAGGATATCAGTCCAAGGCATTGGTATTAAAAACATATCTGCAGAAAAACATGGAAAGTGAGTTTCAGGCCCTGTCACTTAAGCTTTCCAAGCCCAGGTATCTGTCCCCAACAAATGGATCTCTTGAAATATTAATATAACTGCTTGTATTTTTTTTTTAAAAGGATCACTCTTTATATTGTAAGTTGAACAATTCAAACACATGCTTATCTGAACACCTCTCTGCACACTTAGTTACAGAGAGGGCTGTAGAGGTGAAACACGTGCATCCAAATGTATGCTGGCAAATACCTGTCTTGCATGGAGGACCATGGGGAGTGGAGGGCTCCATGGGTTTCAGTTGCTCAGGGTGATGGGTTTCAGTTGCTCTGTGCACTAAGCGTCTGAATTCACTGCTGTTACTTGATGTGAGAATGGAAATAATCAACCTACTGTGCAGACCTATAATGTAGCTGGTTTCTTATCCTACCAGAGGCTTTATGCCCTGTATGGTGGCCATATACCAATAAATTCTGTCTGTAACAAAAGGAAGAAATAAGATAAAAGGAGGCAGGGCCTGAAGAGTGAACATGTGGAAGGACTTATACAAGGCCAGACTGAGAGACCTTCCAACCAAAAGGCCACATGTATAGGATGCTGCACATCCATCCACCGCCTTGGTTAGCAGACAGAAAGCAGTTAGATGACCAGATGCTAGTCACCTTTAATGCTGCTCCAAAACCATGCAGAGAAGAAAAGGCTATACAACACTGATCTGTGTGCTCCCAGCTATTGCAGAGAGCTGAGTTAATGGGACCTGGTAGCCAAATGGCACTCAAACAAAGCAAGAGGCTTTGAAAGTTCCCTCTCTATGCCTAACCCACCAATGTCCTGTATAGCTGCTTAGCTCCAGCTTTGCTGAACAACACATTAACAATGCTGGCAACTGTCTTGATGAGCCTTCTCACTTTCCATTGCTACCACTTAGGGAGCCAAATCAGTCTTAGTGACCGTGAGGACATTGGGCCAAAAAGGCCTCAGACTCTATTTGACATTAGATATTTGGTTCATTTTTTTTGTCTGATTGACACTAAAGGAACCAGAGCAAGCCTCACAGTGGCATGTTGCTGCTACTACTGTTCATTTTGGACTATTAGCATGAACAGAAACAGCCATTCCATGCTGATGCCACAAGATTTTCAGCCATCTGCAACGTTTAAGCCCCTCTCTGTCCACTATGAAAAATGGCTCAGGGAAGATGGGTAGGGGAACAAATCCTTCTGCTCCTCTTAGCAGCTAGAAGAAGATGATAGGCATGGAAGCAAGGATTGCAAAGGCTCCTTCTCTCCTGTGATGTTTCACTTTTATGAACCTGGTGGGCAGAAATCCAATTGAAAACCCACATTACATTTATAGTTGCTAGCAAAAAGGTAATCTTCCCAGCTCTCTAAGGCCCAAGAACCAGAGCTCCAAGGCAGGAAGGACTGTTTTTTTCCATCTACTCAAGTAGAGGAGAAATGACTCCTTGGCTATTTCCATTTGCCTGGGTTACCTACCCATAGTGCCTTGTGTGACAGGGCAACAGTCACCAAAACAGTATGACCTTGGACTGCATATTTGTGAGATTCAAAATCCTTTATTTTGAACTGGGGAAGACATTCTTGGTTTTGGGCAACAGTTAACTACCCTCTCACTGGGTCTCCCTGGATGCAGGACAGGATTGCTTCTAACTTGGGGAATATTGTGTTTATTCACATCTTGCTGCCCACCTGGGAGCACCAAACACCTGATTTTATTGAGCTTAGTTCTTGCTTTGCTAAGCACTTTTAGCTTTCCTGTAAGGAGTTGCTGTAGAAGATAGAAATCAAGAAATTCAGAGAGCTGATATAGACTGAAAGCTTGGTGGTGACAGCTGTTACAGAAGACTTTGGAGCAAAAGATGATGGTCAGGGCATTACTAGAGCAGAAAGGCCTCTGGTAAGTCTTCCCTATATGGATGTTAATTGAGGTGAATAATAAACTGGATTAAGAGAGCAAAGGCAGGTGATTGTGGGGATTAGGAGCAGACCTGCAAAGGAATACCTGCACTGATATGCCTAGCCATGAATGGGGTTTGGTATCCAGGGGCTGTTCCCCCTAGGACATCCTCATCAGTGAGCGTGAAAGAAGTCTGATTGGTTGACTTTGTCATCAGGGCTCCTGGGAAACTAGAGATTTAAATCTTTGCTGGCGCTGGTATTCTGTATTTTCCCCAGTTTATGCTGGTGTTCTTCCTCTGAGTAAGTTTTCCTTCCTTGTACAGCTAATGCCACAGGCCAACAGATTAAGGTTTATGGTCACCAGGGCTGGAGTGAAAACTGGCCTTTTTCTGGGGTGCAGAATTGCCACTAGCAGGAGGACGAGGGATTGCTGCCAGGGAAGAGCTGGCTGACAGTGACAATTCCCGTCCCTTGGCAAGAGGTCCCAGAGGGCCTGACGTGTGGAGGTTTTGTCTGGCCTCCAGGGCTGAAATTTTGTCTGGTCTCTCAACATTTAATATTTCAGGTGGTCAGAAAACATTACTGAAAATGTAGGAAACCTTGCTTTTTATTACTCTGCTATTTTCAGTATAGCCTGTGCAGTGGCACTAGACAGAGACATATGGTTTACAGTAGAATATCCATCTCTACAGATTTCTTTCCCATGGTTATTTATCATATTTGTCCTTCTTTAACAGCACAACCATCAGTTATACACAATGTAAAGGAGGCAGTAATAAAGCACCAAGTGTCGTGCAGCAACCCTTGTGCCTTGCCAGCATCAGGACTGCTTATGGGACCATCTGACTCCAGGGCCCTGTTTCTTTCAGTGGATACACAAGGACACCTCAGAATGAGGGGTAAAATCCCCCATAAAAACAGCTGTAAAGCAACAGGAGGGTAGCATTTCTACCGCTGAGCACTTCTGGCTCACACATGTGATATTACAGCAGATGCTACAGATCTGTTTTCCCCTTCTGCTCCTCAAGAATTTCACCAGTGTCTCTTAAGGCTGGTATCAGCCGTACTGCTGGGAATTTGTCACTCAGAGAGTGCACATTCCTGTTAGAAGTCCTGATACAAGGTGATCACAAAACCAGCCCTGTTTTCCTATCTTCTGCTACTCTTTGAGTGCTTCTTCCACCCTGCCCGTGTTAAACACCACACACACAGCCCTTCTGGCTCTCCTCCAACAGTGTCCAATTCTTGCTTCACTGAGGAATGCTCTTCCACTCTTTCCACGCCAGGTTGGTCAGCAGACAAGCTTCACCACTCCCCACCCTGATCTTCAGCTCTCCTCAGTTTTCTGGGTCTCTGAATTGAAGAGCATCAGCAAACAAACCCCTCTGTTTCTCTTTTGCCTAGTCAAGACTTCTGGCCCTGGCTCTATGGCTCATCAAGGTTACAGGCAGACATTCCTGCTGCTCTCCTAACTTTCTGTCTTCTCTGGGAAACAATAGCATTTCTGGGAACCTCCCTGCTTACTGGAGAAGATGAGGGGAGAAGAAGGAGGGAAGGAGCACCCCAGTCCCTGCATGGCAGGGAGAGGTTAACTGTATTGCTGTTTCTACAGTGACAGTCTTCAGGGCTAGAACACCAGAGCTCATCACAACAAAAAATCTTGTCCCTTTTTTAAGCTGTCCTTTGTTTTTCCAGTGTTTTCTGGGTGACCTGAGAAGCTGCACGTAGATGTGCTGTGATCCTGGTGACCTGCTCATCCTAGTGCCATCAACATCTGTCGTTCTTACAGCCCTCCTTCTGCTGTTCCTTCTTGTGTGTTCACACACAGACTGTCCTGTTCATCCTCCACTCAGACCAATCTTACTGTTTCTATTATAGCTCTCTACACTGTAACTACCACACAGTCCTTCCTTCAAACCCACCCAGGTGCCTGTCCTGCTATTCTAGTCCTGGGGCAACCTCAGGCAGTGTTACATCATCTTCTTCTACTCCAGTCTGTGACCTCCAGGCTTTTCTGCAGAGATATCCCTGCCACTGACTGCTCCATTTCTCTGTTTTTCAGTCCTGGATCTTTCCAAAGCAGAGATTGCCAACATGACAGTATTTTTGTGTCCATTAATAGTGGACAGATGGGAATTCACCAAGCTCATTTCATTGGCAGCTCTAGCCAGGATATGAATCCATGTCTGCAGAGGTGAGAGGCTGGTGCATTAACCTCTCATGGCCAGGTTAAACCTTTTATTTCAGGCTTGGTTAGGATTGCTGCTCCATCACTGGATGGATTCTCAGACTGCTTCCCAAAGAAAAACAGCCAACAGACTTTTTTTTTTCTCCAGCTGCAATCTACTGTTTAACTGGAAGGACAGAAGGAACCAATAAACTGATATATGATGACAGGCAAAAGATCAAAATGTTATACAACCTGCCTGGAACTAAAGTTCCAGGTGGCTGGAACTGGAATCTGGGAGAAACACTGGGGCGCAACAAGGAAAAGCAAAATCTACTGCCAATGAAGATAGAAAACTGCAGGAGACATTTAGATAATAGGAATAAATACCTGAAAGCTGGAGAGAAAGGTAGAGAGGCCAGGATCTCTTTGATTCTTAGGATACCTAGTGAGCTTGTGCTTGCTGTGCACWTAAGGTGACTTCCTGGCTGACATAGGGTCCCAGCTCACTTTATGCAAAAAAGGAACTATTATTGCACAGATTCTTGTCAGGTTGAGGGGACAATAGACGGTATCACCCATAAAGCACTCAGTTCTCCCTTTTGCCATGGCCTGTGAATGGTAGAGAGTAGAAGGATTAGGGAAATACCCTTGAGTGGACAGGAAGATCCACTGGAGATTTGGGATACATTTTCATCATACCAAGAAAAACATTCCTGCCCTTTTTTCTCCTTCTGACACTCATCTGTGCACAACGTATTTCTAAGCATTCAGTTTTGTCCACTGCTGTTCCTCAGTAGGCCATCAGTTGCAAGACTAAGGGGAACATTTTGAATATAGTCCTGGGATTGGTAAGACAAGCATAAGAAGCAGAATATCCCCACCGAACCCAGGAGAATTGTTTTGGCTTTACATCTATACAAGTAAGAGAAAAATCTTTCAGATATCAACTTCATATCACAAATGGTTCCAGATTAAATGTGAGTCAGATGCTCAGCAAGGGGCAGGTGTGACATACATTTGAACAGTGGCAGCCAGCCAGTCTTTAGGGGGAGAGCGGTTTTCTGCCAAGAAAATGAATAGCCCAAGAGAAGGAAGGAGACCAGAATCCATATTAGAGTACTAAGAAAAGTCTGCTTAGGCTGAAGTGTAGGATGTGAAAGAGACCCCTGACTTCCCACTGCCCAAATCTGTCGGAAAGCAGCTTGTTGTGACTTATCTCTCACAGTATCACAAGGATGCTCTTGCCCTTCACCTTCCAAACTGGGCTGTGTAACATCCAGCTCTAGCCTCATGTCAAGTTCAAGGACATTCAGCTGGCAGTTTGATTTAGCTTGAGATGCAGATAAGGGAGGGAGACATTCAGCACCGTATCTATTGTGCCAGTGATGAAGGAGTAAGAGAAGTCCTGGAGTCTTGACTGCTAAGAGACTTGGGCCATTTTTTTGTCTAGAGAAATCCTTGTCAGAAAGCATTGGTGGCAGGAAACCACTGCTGACCTGAAAGGGGTTTCCCTTCAGGTTAGTCATGTGAGTTGTTTGTTACCTAGAATTTCTGTTTCCCCTTGCCTGAGAACCTCCTCTCCTCCATACAATGCTGATATGGAAGGAAGCTGTTTTGTCATTTAAAAGAGAGAAACAGATGGAATATGTGGCAAAGTTAAAAAGCTCAAGCTTGTTGCCACGGTAACTGAGGGGAATATATTTTTTAATTATTATTTTAAATTCTTCATTGTCTTCATTAAAGGTAACAACGATAGTGGAGAATAAACAAAGCGATGCCCTGCTGTGCAAATCAGTCCCTCAATAAATAAAATTAAAGGAGTGCTCTGCATTGCGAATACTGATACAGTCACCATAAGGGTGGAATGACTGCAGGTTATCCGAGGATGCTGAATTATGCATGTTGGCACCTTTAAGGACAAAGCAGGGTCCTTCAGTACCTCTGCTCTACATGTCCTTCTGGGCAGGTTAGGACTAATCTGCTGGTGCACTGGACAAAGACCCAACCTTCATGCATTAGGGGACTGTCTGACATGCCTTAGAGGTTATCAAGAAATCCCCATAAGCATTCATCATAAAGAGCATTGGCCAAGCACGCAGGTACATTAGAGAGGCAGTTAGCTCCTTGTGAGCCATTAGGCACTGGCACTCTGGGATGGAGCATATCTGACATCCTGAACTGATTGCCTGAGGTGTTATGCTTGGGTAAATGATGAGTGTCTTCCACCCAAGATGTCTAACAGACTTCTCCGACTCATCACACCTCATGCACTTTGATATCTATCTCTCTGCCCAGCACTAAAATTCAGTTAGCTATACTGCAGACTATAGCAGCTGCTTTCCAGTTCGTAGCTACACATCAGTTAAGAATGTGAAGAGAAGAGGTACCTTTGGCCATCTGAAACTATAAGATAAATCTAGGGCAGAGTACAACTCTTCTAGCTTGGAATTTGGCTGGGGCACAGCAGTAACATGAGCACTGATACTAAACACAGACTCAGCTTTGATTTTTATGGGACATCTCTTGTTAAAGAAAACATCTCAAGCTGCTTTGACCTTACTTGTTGGGTTAGACGGGTATAGTCCATAGGTAGATTAAAGAAAGAGCTAGTTACAAGGGGAAAAGACTTAGGCAGCTGAGTAAAGAACAGGCCTCCTTTGGAAAGAAATATTTGTCTCTTCATGGGCCCAAGGTCAGTGAAGAGAATGTCTGAACACAGCTCTAATTTGACCAAGAGATTACAATTTGTGATAACAAGTTAATATACAGCAAAATTTCTGTTATTATTTTTTCTGACTGTATTTGGTATTGCTGATGGAACAGACAGATTAAAAACACATCCAAGCCTGGGGACATTCTCCCTGGAGATCAGCGTGGACAGAGGGCCTCCAGCCTCCCTACCACTGCCCCCAGCCCTAGCCCTTTCCTAGCCTTTCTTCTTGCCCAAGCATCCGAGTATGAGGGAGAGAGAGAGACCAGAGGTGGGGTGAGGGGCACAGGCAGCTGCTCCCCTCTTCCCTCTGACAGGAGAAATGAACGTAATCTAAATTTAACACTGCTCCCACTCTCTGCATTTCCAGTGAAGTCCAAGTCTCCAGGTGGTGCAGAGTTGCTACCAGCCATCACAGGACAGCAACCCCAACTCTCCCCCTCCTGGGAGCTCTGGATTTACTGGGCAGCTGTAGGCACAAATTCCCCTAGTTAAATACATGGACAAGGGAGTACACAACTCTCTGTCCTTGGTGCCTGGGTGCTTTTTTATTATCTAGTATAGCTGGTCATTCCATCCTGGGCAGCCAGCTCCTCTCTCCAGCACCAGAAATAAGGAGGTATCTCTGTGTTTGGTTTCTGATGACTACAAATGCACCGTATCACTCTGGGAGTCTTTCTGGCACAGAGGGAATAGTATTACCCATTTTGATAGTTGTTCACATGTCATTTAATCCTGACTCTTTAGTAGATCTAAGTATAGTATTAAGCATAAGATAAAATAGGAAATATTATATGATAATCATTAGAGATAGAATAGGATAGGAGTATGGGTAGTAGTTTAGCACGTATGAGTGCCCATTACCAAGACAGCTTTTGTCAGCTCAGCATTAGGTAGGCTAAGTGGAAGTTAAATGTCCAGGAAATACTGGAGGTGTGAGACAAATGACCTGAGGCTTTCCATGGGCAAAAGGTCTCGTTGCCAAGAAGCGAGTAGAATTAGTTTTTTTACTTAAGTTATAACATAATTGAGAACATAACTTAGATTGAGATAAGATGGTCTGAACATAACTATATTGCACTGTTCCCAATTTACTTGTGGTATCACATAATTAGATTGCTAAATATAATTCTTCGAATATATTATAGGAAATCCTACTCTCATCAGGGCAGGTTCCTTCAACCCTTTCCCAGCTAATGTCTGTGGTGTAGCACGGTGTACCTGGCTCTAGGTCTCCTGAATCGTGCAGCATATGTCCTGGCACAAGAATCTGCTGCTTCTCTCTCTTCTCCTTTAATCTAAAAAAAAATCCCTTTGATTTCCACGTGATCAACACCCTTTCTCAGTGCTGTGGTTTTGTGAGAACTGGCTCAAGGAGGGGATTCAGCTTGTATCCAGGAGAGGACACCTGGGTAGCTTTCTACTTTTTCCTCTCCAGCTCACCCTTGTGGAGATAGCCCTGGTTACAGAGGGGGCAATTTCTCCACATGCTGTACAGATCTTCTCACTCTTTACTTCTACCAAAAATGTCAGCAAGTCATGATCTGTTTACCTAGCTACAGGTATAAAGCACAGCAAGGATCACTGGTCTCCCATTGCTGTTGTTGATAGTTTACAGTGTCTGATAAAAAATGATAGCATTCTGTCACATAAACAGAAATGTACCCTGGGGAAATACCCTCTGTGTCCTTGACCTAGGTCTTGGACAACTGCTGGAACATGTTTTGCAGATGTTACAGCTTCTGGGGTCAGGTGGAGCGGTCAGGAAATGGTATCCCATCCTCCCAGCACTTTCAGGATTTCAAAAATATCTCCACTCCACAGAGGGAGAAAAGCAAGAACTTTCAGTCCTTGTTTTTTGATGAGAGATGAGAGACTGGGAGCAGGCCTCAGAATAGCTCGTGTCCAAGAGTCTTCAGCACTGACCCAGAATGAGGAAAACTGGATTCAAGTTTCCAGACTCAACTGGAGAGGCCATAGTTTCAAAAGTTGAACCTTTCCCACTGAGTGCTGTCCCTTTTTGAGTGTCCTGAGCTTTGCATATGTTATCTTGGCTGCTTCTCTCACATTTCTCTCAGAAATCCCATGTAGGAGCTGAAGAGACCTTTCCTGAGATACTCTGCACTGGGACTGGGGTGTTCCTGTGGAGAGTTTCAGTTTTCAGAATTAATAATTTGTGACAAAAAAATTGATAGTTGAAAAATTCCCACCCAGACCTGGTTATAGTGAACCCCAGTGAGTGCTTTTCATCCCTCCAAGGTAAGGCTGACCTTCAACACTGCTTAAGGAGTTAGACTTATTCCTGCAGGAAAGAGGATGTCTCATTCTTTCCTTACCTCAAAGCTTGTTTCAATGTTTTCTTGTGCATGTATGTATTTATAGATATATATTTAAATATATAAACACACAGAGTCCACACTGAGCTTATCCTTCCCTGAGATCAGCATGTGGTCCCCCTGTCTCAGCATCCCCCTGGAGCAATGATAAAAACCTCAGAGAAGGAGACAGATTAGGCTTTGCATAAATGTTTTTCCTGGTCCTCATTTTCAGGAAGGCCCACCCTGTGCTTGCATCTCCCCTGCGGGCTGGAAATCCTCCTTCTGGACTCCTTTCCCAGGTCCTTCCAGGACTGTACTTGCTTACAGGGAACTGCAGATCTCCCAGCTGCAGAGTTGGGAGAAGGGAATGTATTTTTGATTTCTTTTTTCCCTTACCAATATGAATCTAGGAGCAGTTTTCTGGAGGGTGGAGCAGCTGACCTCTCTAATTTTATCAGTGAGGGTGCAGATCTATCTTTTCAAAGCTGTTTTCAAAGTGACTCTGATAACAGGACTGCCTACAGATAGGGCTGCAATGATTACTCAAAGCATTAATCAAGGAAAAATTATGCCGGTTACTGATTAACTAATTGCTGCAATCAAATATTCACTCCTCTCCTTGGAAGGATGGGCACGGCACTGGGAAAAGGCAACAACAACAACAACAACAACAACAACTCAAAACAAAAAATAGTTGCTTTAATCTTTTGTGAGCTGGAGGAGGGGTCCAGCTGTGGGGGGCTGAAGCGTCTGAGGGCTCCAGCTAGGGCCACTCTTGTCCCTGTTATCACCCCGGTGCGTATTTGCTTGCTCCAGCTTACAATTTAATGAAACACCAGGAAGGACCAGCCAGAGCTTCATTAAGGGAGAAGTGCTTCAAAGTGACTCTTGCTAATGGCAGCAAATTAGAGATTCAATAATGCCACTTTGCTCCGCGTTTCTGGGGCCTGCCTGCCGACCTTCACCTGCCCTGCRGGCCCTCTGGAAACTGCAGCAGAGCTGTGTTCCCCAACAAAGCTTCCAGAGGGGAATCCTTCGCCTGCAGAGAGGAAACTTTCCTGGAAAGGTGCTCCTTCCAGACCCGCCACTGCCATGGCTGTGGCCTGCGGAGGGTGGTGCAGAGCCCAGTGGGAGCATGGGGCGAGGGGCGACTGGAGCCTGAGAGCTGTTCTCAGAGGACATTGCATGTATTCCTGCTGGCTTCAAACAGAGGAGCTTCGAGAAATAAACAGAGGCAATAGGTAAAACACTGTGGGGAGGATAAAATAACAGAAAATTGCCTTATTCAGTCTAGAGGCAAATCTTGACTGAGCACAGTCTGTGTGCTCCACAGCTGTGGAATAGTCTCCCAAGGAAAGGGCTGGAAGATCCTTTGCGCTCATTTTAAAATAGGCAGGACAGAGCCTCAGTCTATATGTGCACCACTTTCTTAATAAGGTTAATATGTTTCAGGATCAGGTGGTCTGTGGTACTGCTCCCTCTTCAAAAGTGAAACTCGTATCAATCCTCCAGCAATAGTGCTTTCTATTAAATAGAGATTAATGCTGAAATATTTTGTCTATTCAGAAGCTTTTATAACTGGCTGAATACCAGTCCAACTGCTGCTCTGATGCCAGTATATCTCTTCTGTATGCATTACTGCAATGGTGTTCAATTTGGGCCCTGCAGATTCCTGGAGGCCCATAGACTGCTCCTACAGGTGTCACGGTTCGTTGTGATCTCTCAGATTACAGAATAGCATACTGTGTGAAACAAACTTTATTTTTATGAGCTCATTAAGGAAAAAAAAAACAAGTGAACAAGCAAACAAGAGGTTAATCCCATTGCTGTAAAGTAGCTTAAACTGTTTATTCTCTAGTTACTTAATTCACTAGTTTGCTAATTTGTTAACTTGATAATTTGTTTATATTTTGTGTGCTTATGAGCAAAATTGTTCCCTAACTGTCGGTGAGAGTGCTCGTCCTTCCTCCTCCGTCATGATGCCAGCATCCCCTGAATTGCACTGGGAAGCATGAGAGCCTCAGCAGTGCGGCTGCTGGTGGATCCGCTTCCAAGACTGTTTGGGTGAGCTGACATATTTGCGCCTTCCAGCTCGGAAAGTTTGGTCTACACCATCCCAACTGGTCGTTTCAGTCACTGGGCAAGGATTTACTTAATTCCAAAGAGTTTTGGTCTTACCAAGTGTTAACAAGCAGTTACTTATAACACTGGAAGGGTAGCAGACTTCATTTTTTTCTGTCCTTCAGTGTCCAGCGTGTGTGTTGCTCTTGCTTTCACCTAACGGCACTGCTCTGGCATACATCAGGCCTTAGCATGAGCTGTGTGTTAGGCCCAAAGTCTGAGCAGGAATGAAGTGAACAGTCACAACAGAGCTTGCAAAAGGTAGCAGAGAAATGCCGGTGATATCAGTTGTCTTCTTACATTTATTCTACAGGAAATATGTATCACCTTCACTGGGACTTCTGTAAGGGTCTCACAAACTGAAAATATGGGAGCATCCATTTGCATAGATGCTTCGTCTCATCTTCAAGGCTTTTCTTCTAATTGTAGCTGTTAGACGCAATAACAGGAGATATCGGGGAAGAGGATGGGTCAGAAAGGTTCTTTCAGTGTCATTTGAGAATTAGGTTTGGTTTCTTTGGTAACCACAGTTTCACTGGTTTTCAATTTTGTATCTCCTAAAGCACCAATACAGCCCTGGAAGGGTACCTGGGCTCCAGCTCTCCATGCCTGATCTCCACATTGCATTTTCCCAAGTTCCCATGGAGGGATGGGGGGTACCGCTTTGGGCAGGATTTGGAGGGAAAGGGTATGCACTTGTATCGCTTGCAGCAAATGGCAGAAAATAGAGTTGCTCAGATACCACTGAAAGTAGAACATGGTCTACAAAACTTTGTGAAGGATGCTACTGCACAAGCAGGGGAGAAGTTTAAGCTTGGCAGTGAGACACTAGAACGAGAGGCTGAAATAAAAACCAACTGCAAAGTGAGTGAGAGATTTGCAGGCATTTTGCACCACAATAAATTATAACCTGCGAGTGGTCAGTGCATGCCAGTCCATGGAGATGCAGCACAGTCTCAAAGTTGGACAACACATTTGGATTTTTTTGCCATTAATAGTGATGTGGGGTCTTGACATTCTCTTCCGAGGAATTTGAATTTTAAGTGGCTTAAGTTTTTCTGTTAGCCAGGAGTTTCAAAAAAAGGAAAAAGAATAGAAAAGCCTTAGATGTTAATTGCTATTTATTCAAAACGTAATAACTGCAGAGCCTGAAATTCATACTAGATTCAGAAATGAGATCATGCTTCATAATAATTACTATTTCTTACTGTTAGTTCCCTAATGTTTTTTATTTTAAAAATCATCAAAAATTCCTTTCTAGTGCCACTGACACCCGCTCAGCCACCTACTCACTCACATCCCACATGCACACACGTGATTTGCCGTTAAATGTTACTGAACATTTAAAATTTCTTCCCTCTTGGTAATTTTCAATTATTAATTATTTGAAATGTTTTCATTTTTTAGTACAAAAAGAAATTCTGCCTGACACCCACCACTAAACTCTCCCTTTTTTGACAGTTATGCAAGACATAGCACAGAACTGCAGAGGACACATCCAGCATGCGGATTTATTAGGGGTAGATTTGGAAAGCTAAACCGACCATTGCACTGAGGAAAGTGATTATTCCCCTCTGTTTGGCGCTCTGGTGCCTGATGTCCAGTTTTGGATTTCCCAGTACAAAAAAGTGACTGGCAAACTGGAGAAAGTCCAGTGCAGGGCCACCAAGGTAGTTGGGGGCTGAAGTACATGGTGAGGAAGGACAGGCTGAGGGAACTGGGTTTGTTTAGTCTTCAGAAGAGAAGGAAAAGGGGAGGTCTAGTTGCTGCTTTCCACTACCTAAAAGAGTTGATAATGAAGATCCTCTTCCCAGAGGTGACAGGACAAGAGATCACAAGTTGCAGCATAAGTAGTTGCAATTTTGGACGTAAGGAAAAAACTTTTCTCTATGAAGGTGGTCATAAGAGAGGTGCCCAGAGAAACTGTGGGATCTCTGTCCTTGAAGATATTCATCATTCACCTGGACAAGGCCCTGAGCAACCTAATCCAGCTTGGAAGTTAGTCCTGCTTTGAGCAGGAGTTGGGAGGTCTCTTCCAACCTGGATTATTCAGTAATTCTTTATTTGGGCTCCTCTCTCCTCCTGAAGCTAGCAGTATCCAGTGTTGTACTCATGGTCACAAGGAAACTGCTGAGTGAAGATGCCTTTCTGAAATGTCAGTCTGTCTTCCTCCTGAGATGCAGGGCTAGGAGGATGTGGAATATCATCCTGGATGAATATGTTGAAATAGAGATGTGGAAAAACACCTTAAAAATACCTCACAAAGTGAGAACTTTCTTCATACACACATTAGATTTTTGCAGAAAATAGCAAAGGGTATTATAATCTAGAAAGGTTCTGAAGGGAATATGGTAGGCCAGCTCCTTCCTCCAGGTGTCAGAAAACTAACAGCTCCCCCAGTTAATGTTACTGGTCCCAGAGTGAGATTTTGTCTGGATTCATCCTTTGCCAGTGGGGCTTATTGTCACCCAAATACACTCACAGACCCTCAGATACAGGGATGCAGCCTGTTGGTAGCAGCTTTCCTGTCTCCCTCTGGTTACTTGCAGTTAGCACCAGACTAAGAAGAAAACCCACCAAGCTTGTGCTTAGAGAGAGGAGAGGACTGTAGACATGCTACATGTATCCCATTCCCTACTGGATATTTGAGTCTCATTCTGTGCACAGATATTAGCAAAATAAGCTGCCCAGCAGGAGCATGGCTTGCTAATTTTGGTTTGTAATTGCAACTGATAATTAAATGGGGAAAAAGAGGCTAAAAATCAGACTTTTGTAATCCCTCCCTTTCTTCACACACACAGACAAAACAGACCCACCTGCACACATCCAGGGTGCTGTCTCCTGTTTCTTGCACAGGAAAACACCCCCTCTCTTCCTCTCTTTCTCCCTCTCTGACCAGTCCAACCCACAGGCAATTTGTCTGTCCCTGCCCACTGGGTCCTGAGTGCCCCTTGACCCAACCTGGTCACCAGTATTCATCCTGCTGACACTGGACTGTGCTGGGAATTCCTGCATGGACCCTGGGATCCAAAAGTCTTGGGGAGTGAGGAAGGCAGGGCAATTGCCTGGGGAATACAGAGAGTTTTGCAGGAGAGCTACGGTCARTGTACCTGCTCTCTAAAATGCTGAATAATTTTTTGTGAGCCCCACAGAAGAAGGGGCATGTGGACCATGTTGTAACCCCAACCATCCCAATAAGCCTAGTTTGTTATATTTCATTTCAAACAAAGTATTACTGCGTTACCGACCTGTAATCTCTGCATGATCCTGCCAGTGGAGTCAAAGGGAGTAAGAATAGGAACTATGGTAATAGCTATTTCTTAAGCAGAATACATGATTTTGACAGGCATCCCTGGGGTTATGGATATGGCTGTCTGCATAAAGGGCTCCTGGCTTCCCAGGCACAGTTGCACACTCACTGTCCCATCAGCGGGAGAGGGGGATCTCCTCTCACCTGTTGGAGGCACATTTTGCATCTGCCCTCTATGCACTTCTCCCTTCTGAAAGGCATTGTAGAAACATTAGGGATTATTAGAGAGGATGAAGCTGTATGACTGAGTGTTAAATATTTATTCCCTTGTATTCTTCATTTGGATTATTTGAAAATCCTTTCCTTAATTGTCTTGTTCCACTTCCAAAGTACAGCTGTGCTGTTGGCTGCAGCTCCCCCTCTTCATTATTATTCTTACTTATCTCTTCTGTAGAGCAAAGCCCTGGTCAGGACTGGGGCTGCACAGGGGATGCCGTAGATACAAATAAGAAGACACGTTCCTTTCGCTGCCGCAAATTCACAGGCTGTAAAAACAAACAGATGGGGCAGGGCAAAGGGGGTCACAACATACAGTCAAAGCGATCAGGGTTACTGTTGACTGCCGCATGGGCAGCATAATTATGTGCTCTTTTTGTTTTATTCCTAGAGATACATTTCACTTGCCCATCATTTGGAGGGTTCATCTGTGTCACTCAGAAGTGGAAAAGGATGGGGACAGACACCTGGTGGGAGAAGGGCAGAGAGAAGAGGTGGCTGGAGGAGGCAGCAATAGTAAGGATGGAGTGAGCAACAACCAAGTGCTTTGGCGGCCACTGCTAGCAGAGCCAGGAGGGAGAAATAAAGCCATGTTCAAGCAGCTGGGCAGAGTAAGCAAGCCAAGGGTGTTGCTACCCATGCAAAAGGCCAGGGAAGGCTGCCGGGGTCACTCTCTCTTGTTCTGATTGACTAAAAGGCCCTGGAGCCTCCAGTTTGTGGTTCAAAGTTGCTGTTGACCAGAAAAGAGCAGGGATGTGTACGGTTTTTTAGGGCAAACATGCACACACTGTCCTTGACTCCCAGCCTGACAGTGCCCTGTGAGGAGAGGCAGGGGAAGAACTGTGCTCTCAAGACGAGGGCTGCCTCCGACTGCCATTTCATGTGCAGGAGCTCCAGGGTTAACAGGCATGCGCACGTGCGCGGGGCCGCAGCAGTCAGCAGGAGATGAAGCAGAAGGAAGTACGAAAGCACTTAGAGTGCTGGAGGAATAAATGGGGGATTAACTCAGGTGAAAGTCCGAATGAAGAAGAAAGGATGTGGGGAAATGCCAGGTGAGGGGTAAATGGGAGGGCCATATTCCCTTACTCATCCCCCTAGTTGAGAAAGGCTGGAAAGGGCTGTGGGAGGGAAAATGGAGGTCTTAGTGAGAGTGGGGAATATGGAAGAGCTGAAGAGGAAGAAGCTTACTGTGATAATAAAGAGGAAAATGACGGATGAAAAATAAAACCCTAGAGAGGGATGAAACAAGTTCTTTAACTAATCAGCTTGTCCAGCTGAGCAGTAGGGTTAATCCGGCTATGGCAAAGTGAAAAGACTAAACATACGGCAGTGCCAGCTTGGCTGGGGAAACACCATCTAGCCCCACTCTGACAGTGGTGAAGGCAGGTCTTCACCTGGGCTCAGGCAGAGCTGTAAATGGCTCAAAAGCCCAGAAGTTCAGGTGCTTCCTCTGCTATCCATCAGCTGAAATATGTGACTACACGCTCCCTAATGTGGCTATTACACAGGGAACATCAGGAGCAGCAGGAAGAGCAGCCCTTTCCTTCAGAGCTCRGAGAAGTCACCTGAAAAAGGACAGTCCTCTTCTGGGCTCATTCATAGCTAGTCTGCTGTTAGGAGCTGTCCTTGAACAAAACAGAAGTGATGCCTTGTAAAATCTGCCTCAGATATTACAGGGTAAATGCTGAGTTTGCCCAAGGTAGCTGGGCAGGGCAGCTGGCAGAGATGTTGAACTCTCTGTGGTAGTAGGACATAATCCCAGGAGGGCTGTGTGTGTGCTGAGCTATTTCCCCAGCTGCTCCTATTGACATGGCACGTGCTGAGGGGTCAGGGGGACCCCGCTCAGATAACACCCAGCTCATCTCAATTTGTGGGTGGCTGTGGACCCTGCATTACTGCCCCTAAGACATGACCAGGCAGCCTGGGAGAAGGAAATATGGCTTAGAGTAGTCCACAATAGATTTAATAATTAACAGACAAATGATAATTGGTCTGTGTTGGTTATTATCTTTTATTGAGTTGCCCCTCAGTTCCCAGAGTGCCTTCAATCCAAGCAGGTCCCATTCCCCCACTCAATGGTTATACTAGTCCAGGTAGACTGAGCCACACAGGGAGCTGGTTGGGCACTTTCACCAAGCAGGTTGAAAACCTCTGATGGAGATGTGGAAAGGAGCTATTTCCCATGACAGAAGGGAAAAGGGAAAGAACACTTCCTTCAGAGGGTCAGTTGCCAAAGAACAGATGTGACAAGCAGTAGATGTACTATGTCTCTGGCTCTGTGATACCTGCAAGGACAGAAAACCTCTGGCAGGGAATGGGGGCAGGAATGCTTATCATTTTTCTGTGTTTTTTTTCCCCCCAGACAATTGTCAACTATGCTGAGAAGGCAACATTTACAACCCCGGTTTGCAATATGGGACTACATCGAGATCCCCAACTGTACCTCTCACTGAAGGGTAAGATGTAGGAGATGTAATTTCTTATCCTACCATATGTTTTTGCACTTGCTGCAGGAGATGTGTCTGAGAATGAGAAGACTGATTCTGCTTTCACCCCCACTGGAATACATCCATCAGTCCTCAGCAAGACCACTGCCCATTTAAACCAGCACAGCTGAGGGCAGAGGTAACCCTGGAGTACATGGAGTTGTGGCTAGACTATGGTAGACAGTGTAACATAATGATGGAGAGGAAACATAGCCTGCACAGCTTGAAAGGAAGCTCTGGATCTCAGTAACCAAAGGCAGCACCAACCTCTGTGGCTGGGGATGGGGCCCCATGGGGGACTTTTAACACACAAGTCACTCACCAGTGGATAATTTTCTAATAATGAAGTCAACAGCTGTGCGCTAGAAGTGTTTCTGAACACAATGGCATGCTTCTGCAGTTCCAGTCCAGGGGGATGCAGCGGTGAATTAGGATAAGAACCTCAGCAGGAGTTCATGCTCGGGGAGGCAGACTATGAGAGAGGCTGCTCCTCTTATTGCTACTATTACTGCTTCTTGGAGGTCATCAGACCTTTCCCAGCATGTTGTCCAGTCAGAAGATGCCAGACTTCTGAGGAGGTCCCCACACACAGCTGGCACCAGTCTGGTGGGTTAGGTCCAACACCAGGCCCTAGCCCATCCCTGGCGTGGTGGGTGGAAGGGGTGGGGAGGAGAAGTGAACAAATCACACTGTACTTTGACCACCCCCAGAAGGCAGATAATCCCTTGGGGACTACCTAAATTTGTGATTTGGTGAAACCCCAGGGTTTCTGTTCTCTACCCCAGAACCATACCCAATGAAAAATTGTCCAGAGAATTAATCTGATTTAACGACTTTCTAAATTGTCAGAGCAGCGCTCTGGCACATTGGCAAATCTGGGTCAATATATTATCTGTCTTTCCTCCAAATGTTCTGCAAAGATATGTAAGCAATGCCATCCTCTCCTTACCAAGGGAAAAATAAAGGACACAGACTATGTGTTTTCACCTGAGATCAGTCAGTAGGTTGATGGCAGGGCTAGGAAACAAACTTTGCAGTGCTGCTACCACTTCAGAGTCCATATGACGTTGTCCTTGCACCACTTATTTAATTAGGAGTGACAGACAGCAGGTAGGAGGGAGTGAACCAGAGACGAGAGCCACAGGGATTTAAAAGAAAGAGCTCTCTGTCTTTATGTTTGGTCTTCAAGATTTTTGTAGCAGTGAAGAACACTTCTAAGGCAAAAATGCACAGGTGACACTGGCTTGGCTGCACAGTAGTGGATCTCTGCACTTCTGGTTGAAAGCCTCGTTATTTATATAAAGTTCCAGAAAGAGCTTGTGTAAACCTGTAGCCCTGTGATACAGTATTGCCATCGCTAGCAACAGGCCACAGGCTTCGTACTGAGTATGCAAGGCCTCAGGGCTGAGCTTTGTCAGGCTTCCTCTCTGAACTTTTCTTGACTGTCTGCAGCTTTGTTTTATTTGATTTAGCTGTAACAACAATTTTGCTAATCGACCAGGTGGCTATGGCTAATTTGTTTTGCTTTTGTTTATCTTTATAGGGTACAACTGTATTTCTGAGTCTAACATAATGATGTCGTATAAAGAAATAGGGGCCTGGTTTGATAACAGACCTTGAGAAGTGGGGACACAGGATGTGGATTAGAAGAGTGCAGGCATGGGATGATAAGAGATGGGTCACAGGCTTGGCACTGGAGGCTGAACAGCTATAAACAACTCACCAAGGGTCAGTTAAAGAAATGCAGACCTGGAGCTGGACTAAAACTGTTTTCATGGGCAATGAAAAGAACAAAGAACAAGTATCTAACATATGTAAAATGCACCATATATAGTAATTTTGGGTGTAATGTGGAGTTGCAGATCAATGAAGAAAGAGTAAGGTGTAAAAGAGTGCTAGCAAATATAAAAAATGACCCCAGATGGACCCTAGAGTGAGGAAGAGGAAACTATCAACATTAACATCATATTTCTCCCAGTGAAGGACTCCAGATGCTGATGACTCGCCATAACCCCCCCCCCCCCCCACCAGAGTGAAACTACCAACCTCAGGACCCAAAGGAGCTGTGGAAGGGTCAGCATAACACCAGGAAAAGGGATAGAAACTAAGAAGTGTGTGTATAATCATTTTAACTGTATTATTACTATTACTGAGACTTCTTCTGTATAGAAGTATTCTTTCTTTTTTTGTTATAGTTAGATCTGGAATATTATGATTCTTGGATTAGACTATTAAAATTTCATTTATGCTAACAATAAATTCTTGGCTTTATATATAAGTAAGTAAGTATATGTAAAGTGTGTTTCTTCTTTGTTCATAAACAAGATTTTGGACATAACACTTGATAACAACTTCCTGCAGATGGAAGATTATTCTGAAATTTAAATATAGTCCTTTTCCTACAAACTAACAGCTAATGCATTTAGCCCATAGGAAAATCCAGAGAGGTGTCATATCACTAAAAGAAGAATACTGGGAAGAGGGAAAAGGTTTAACAAGGTAAACCTTAACTGTTCTTTTTTTCCCAAGACAGCTGAATAGAAAGACTATTTCAGAAAGTGACCCCCACACACACTCTTGCTGAACAAACATGGTTATATCGAGGTGAAGTGGAGCAAAAATTATCTGCATAAGAGCTTAAATGGAATAGTCCTCAGCTTCATGCAAATTGAAACATATGTCATTTAGCTGAAATAAATTCCCTAATACTCCTTAGTTATTTTGACACTTAAATCCTCTATTCACGTGTTTCTGAGAGTCTATCTATTTGGTGCTGGGATGAGTCCAAGTGCATTTGAGCAAGATCTGCCAGGCTCTGCAATAGGATTTCCAGGGAAGAGTGACCTATAAAAAACTTGTTCCATTGCACCTTATGGTCTACCTGAGTGAGCGGGTATTTTTGAACAAAGCAGGCAGAACTACAAACACATTCAACCATCAGTGATTCACTTCAGATTGCTCTTCGAACTGACCAAAGCAGCAGGACATCCTAACTACCTTGTCAGAGCCTACTCCATAACCCTAACAGCTCTCAGTAGGGCTGCAAACCTGTGTGGTCCATGGAGTCTCGTGGGATTTCAGCCCTGTGTAAGCTGGCAACAGTGAGGGCAGGGACTCTGAGCTGACACATTTTTGCTTCCAAATACTCTCCTCCATGAGCTGACCACTGAGGAGACGAGGGGTCGGAGGGTCGCTAGCTCTGTTTGTCGTCCATCCGCTACTCCAGCTCTTGCTCTTCTTCTTCTATTCCTCACTCCTTCTCTGGTACTGCCAGTGATGCTGAGACACTGTGTAGTGGGGCTGCAGCACTGCCTGTGCATGAGAGAAGGCCTAGAGACTGTTGCACATCTTGCTCTACGGTTCCCTGCTCACCCCTGAAAGCAGTGAGCCAGATGGCCAGTCCCTTCCTGCCTTGTACACAGCCACTGGAGCATTAAGACAGTGCATCCTCTCACCTTCACTGCGTATTTAAGCAGGGAAAAGGCAGGAAACATAAGGTCTGAGCTGATGGGAGAAACTCCTTCAAATACTAGTGGAAATGGGCAATAGTTGTGCACAGAGTGTGCATGCAAGTGCTACACCATGAGGTGGGGAGCAGGGGCATCCCAGCTGATAAAATCTGAGCTCACTCAGCAGGAGAGCTGTTCTAGCTCATCCTTTTGAAGAGTGTGATGAAAAGCTGAGTTGTCTGGTGTTTAGGCCAGACAGGCAGCAGTCGAGAGACCTGGGCTCTGTCTGCAGCCCTGCCACTGACTAGCTGAGTGTTTCTGTGTATAGCTGTTCAAGAGCATCTGCCAATCACCTGGCCGCTTGATTTTTTGGATTAGCTGTGTGGGACCCCAATGCTCCCTAGGTGTCCTTGTTTTGGCACTGAATAGCCTCACTAGCAGAAACTGTACTTTTAAAAGAAGCTTTTCTCCTTATGCTACCACACACCACTTGTCAGCCAATGTGAGAGGGAATAGCATTTGTCAGCACACAGCGCCTTCCTGGCAGCCAGTGTGTAAGCGTGTGCGTGCCTTTGTGTGTGTGTGTATATGTCTGGGAAGTGCTGCTAGGTGGTAGCTTATGCTTTTCAGAAAGGAAGCCGTCTCCTTAAATCTCTAGGTAAATAAAGACCCTAATGTTTGTTATCTGACTTCACAGCCTTTCAGTTTCATTAAGTTAATAGCTTCCATCAAGGGGCCCGCCTGGATGCTTGCAGTTGATTTAAAACCTGTGAATTCATCAATCTTAAATTACATTTGAAGCAAAGTCAGTGTACCGCACCCTAGGGACACATGGAAACCCTAACACTCTGTGCAGGACTTTGATGCCAGCATTACAGAAACCGCACAACCATGGCCCTTTGTGCAATTCTTTTCTGGGCTCATTCAGCTGAGGACACCCCCCCCCCGTCCTGGTCGCCCGTGTTTTCCTCATGCACAGTGGGATAATTTATCTTTGCAGTCAACATGCTAAGCAGTCAGGCTGGTGCTGTTCCTGAGACAACTACGTAGGAATGCATAAGCAGAAGTGGGCAGATCTGGAAGATGGGTCTAGGGGCAGCAAAGCATTTTCTGTGTCAACTTCTTGATTTAGCCCTGTCCAAATTAGCTTCCACTCTCGCAAAGACAATACTGGCTTTTCTTCTGCCATCACACCAGTAAGGCAAAGAAACCCTTGTTATTCCCCAGAGGCCTCCAGGAGATGGTTCTTCTCCAGATAGCAGTAAGGCTCTTTGTCATCTGACTTCTATGGAGATGCAATTCCTGTGTCCAAGGACAAGGGACAACCAGAGTCCTAAAGAAACCTTAAAAAGGATATTATTCCTAATCTTGCTAGATATAGCAACAGCATAAGTGGTGTGCCCTCGGGTCTGGGCTTGAGTCCACACACAGATGTGGGCCAGCTGGTGAGACCTTGCCCAGCTTGTGGTGAACTACAGACACTGACATTGCGTTGCTGGTCAGTGTGCTCTGAAGAGGATTGGCAGTGTCAGACCCTTTCTTAATGGGTGGAGAGGACTTTTAGAAGAGAAACAAAGTTTATCTGTGAACACATATGGACAACAACATTAATTCTAATTCATTCCTTTAGTTATTTCAGTCCAAATCAAGACGATATGCTTGTGCTGACAAACTCTGTCCTAGTTTGACTGACACCGATCATTTTTATGCTTTTAGTTCTGTGTGTGCATAAGCGCTCATGACTAAATGTATCATTGAGACAGTGCTCACTTCTTACAATCTGGTGAAGGTCCCTCCTGTCAACTCTGAGCCATTTCAGTACTTGTACGAGAAGCTTGCACTGCCACTCTCAATACTAGGGGTATAAAATAAATCACTGTCTTGTCTAAATCATTTCACATTTTATAGAATTCAGTCTGGGCTCACTGTGTGGAATCTGAGGTGCAGTCCTGGGTTCTGGTGTGTTGTAGAAGAGAGAGTCAAACTGAAGATAAAGAGAAAGCATGACTGCAAACTAACTCTGCAGTGACTTCAGCCTTGGGACCTTTGGGCTTTTGGTGTTACAACTTTCACCAGGAGTAAAGAAGCTAAAACAAAGTCTGAAAAAGAGAGAGAAAGAGACAGCCAGCCAGCCAGCCTCACATTTATCCATGTGCAAGTTCCTTATATGAGCTCCAGTCAGTTTCTGAAAACACCCAGATTAGACTGTTAAGGCAAAGGGAGAAGGAAGAATGATGTGTGCCTTTGTTTTCATCCCAGCTCTTTCTAATGTGTGTTTGTAACGATATCTTATTTCTTATTCTTGGAAGCTTTTCCTCCTTGCCAAGTCCTTGCTGCTGCCTGCATCTCATACATAGCAAGGTCCTCATCACATCAAGAATTCATAATCATCTAAAAATATTCAATAGGAATATAAAATATTTACATGTGAAAGACTGTCAGGCAGAATGAATCACTCATGTTACTTCATTGGAAATTGTTCACTTAGAGAGGGCATGAAATGTGCCAGGAGACAGCATTGTGTGCTCCTGAATGAGTACTGTGCGTATGGCGTGGATAAGGCCCCAGGTGGGCCTCACAGCTCCTGTCCTTGGCTGCTCTGTGGTGCGTGAGGGTGGCTGGGAGCCAGGTGTGTCTGTTCCAGGCCAGGGAAGGCTCCCGGTGACTTTGCATAGCTGGCCAACCCTTTCTCTGCCAAGTGCAAAGTAACGATACCAGACAGAAGGAGGCCAGGTGGCCAGGCTTGGTCCAGACATCTGACACAACCTGTATTTATATCCCATATTCTCATCTTCTTGTAAGTGCCTTGCTAACTCTTTTTCAGCACGGGTGCAGTTACAGTATTCTCTATTTCCTTGCTGAATCTGGCCACGCATTCACCTTTCTCCTGCATAATGAAGTCCCCACAGAGGCAGTCTCCAGTCTCAGACTCCTTTCTAAGCCCTCTTCATGCTCTGACTTTCTTGAACCAGCCCTTCTCTCCTTCAGACTCCTAGAGATGGTCAGTTGCATCGTCTTGTAAGTGCCCTCTCTTTCAATAAAACCAACTGGATGCTGCACAGTTGCCATGGTGTGAACTGGGAGGAATTCAATGACTTTGGCAAGTGACCTCAGGGGCATGTCTATGCTTCATAGTGCATTGCTGTGCTGGAGCGCCGAGTGAGCCCAACAACAGGGTGCTGCGTGAAAATATTAGCTCAGGTCTTGGAAGTTGTATAGCAATACTAGCATGGTGCTCCCAGCAGACCAGCTCCAGACTGGAGCCAGCACAGTGCAGCTCCCATGCCTTCAACACTGGAGCTGAGACATGCAGTGCAAGCCTGAAAATTTCTGCACAAGCTGCACTGCGTGATGTAGATATGCTCTCTAGTGCAAGTGGGAGCAGAACGTGCCCTGCATTTTTAAGTATGATGCCTAGGACCTGGCCATGTGCATTATCAGAGCAATGAAGAAGGCAATTAGAATTTCCCTACTGAGCACACCTGGTTAATGTTTGTCACTGGCCAGCCAAGGCCCTTTTATAAATGCAATGCATAGAATTAAATGTCAGGAACCCAACTGCTAATCAAAATTCTGACTGGATCATGCCTGGGAGAGTTGTCCTGGCCATTTTATGTAGTGATATGATAATTCTCTGAAGCTAAGGGATTTCTGAATGCCTCTTTGGAGGAATCCATCTAGCCTAGGTCTATACTAGTACATATTACTAGTGAAGCAATAACAGGAAGGAAGTCAGATAAGAAAGGGTGTCTGGTAATTGCTGCTGGTTGTTAGAATGATTTATAAATACAAGATTTCATAATGAAGATAAAATGCATCCTTGTAAACTGGCCATCCCTAGTATAGTTTCTGCTCCCATTCCCATCCACATACTAAATAGCAACAGCCTTCAGAGCACTTCTCTCACAAGGCATAAGCAGCTCCAGTTTTCTTCTGTTTGTTGATTTAACTCTGACACAAGGGGTGAACCCATACTGGAAAAAATACCATTGTATTACAATATTGGGACAATGAATCCTGTGTTCTGGCAGTATGCGTGGGGGGAAGAGGCTAAAAGGAGATCTAAATTCCAAGAAATCCATACAGTGGAGGATTTATTTAGGACTTTTATGTTCCTGGGATGAGCTCAATGGGCACAGGGCTCTTCTTGGCCTACTTCATTGGTGTGAGATCACCATCCCATTACTTGGACAAAGACTCATTGATAGTTAAGTTTTACTGAACCTGTCCCTGGAAAGGACTTGAGGGATTGGGCTAGAAGATAGGGAGGAATGTAGACTCATCTCAACCACTATGATCTTGGACAAGTCACTTAGTCTCTCAGCCTCAATTATCTTTCTTTAAAACAAAGGCAACATTGCAGTGATGAATTCTCAGGGTGCTCAGCTGGTAAAAAGATGACAGTTGTTGAAAAGTCTCCAAACAATGCCAGTAGTGTGTTGGCATTAGAACTAGGAAAAGAACATTTTCTGATCTGAAGTCTCCTTCCAGAAGGCATCTGTGAGGAAAAGGATTGGCCCACAAAAATTTCTAGTTGACATTTTCTCAGTACCTTCCTTGCTGATTCCAAATTCTCCTATCACCCCTTCTCTAATGAACTCTTGGAGCCTGGAAGATGCACGCACGTATCTGCACACACACACACATGCGCACACACACACACACACACAGGTTTTTCCACCACTTCAGCATGGAAGAAACCGCAAGGATCAGAACGGTGCAGCAAAATGGAAAAGACCTAGAGATTTGTATTTAAGAGCAGAGGGGGAAAAAAAAATCACTCAAGAATATTTTATAGAGAACAACCCTGTGTTGACAGAGGGATGAACTAGGTGACCTAATAAAAACTGTTGTTAAAGATTTTTCCACATCTGTCACATAATAGAGGCCTTCAGTCTCCAGAGCTGTCAATCCAACACTTTTTGCTGGCAGAAGTGTTCACTCAAAAATAATCTTCATGAAAGAAGAGAAGCTCAGTTAACTGCTTGCCTGGGGCAAACAGAATGCAGCCAGGAGGCTTGCTTGGCAAATAATTATAAATGCACTTTTAGCTGCCCAGGTGCAGGAAGCACAGCTTAGGCTTATATTCATTAACACCATTAAAATTTCCGTTTCAGCTGTCTTTCTGGCATTGACAGTGCTCGCAAAATTGTGACCAGGTTAAGTCAAAATTGGCAGTGAGCCTCACACTGGGCACCATGAGTTGAATTGCTTAAAAGAGCCAAGAAAACACTGACAGAAATGTTAAATCATTCAGCGGTACCTCTGTGCATGTTAGATGACAGGAAGGGTAACCTTGCAGGTAGGAAAAAAAGGAGGAGAATAAGGTTCAAGAACACAGAAAATGCCATGTCTGATAATGGCCAGTTATCCATTTGTTCAGTATTTTGTCTTTAATACTGGTGAGTCCCAGTAGCTACAGAGGAAGGTGTGCAGGATCTCAAGCTGAACAGTTAAGAACAACCAACTCTTAGGGAAATACCTTTCCTAGCACCCTCATTAGTGATTGGCTTACATGCTATAGCGTGAAGCTTTTATATTCGTCATTTGTATCTTAACTATTTCTATCGTAAATTTGGAGAATTTCAATATCCACAAGTATCTCACCTTTATTTTGAATCCTTCCGTACCCTAAGCCTCAAAGATATCTTGTAGCAATGAGTTCTGCAGATGAATGATGATGTATGAGGAAAAATATTCCCTTTGATGTGTTTGTATATACACTGTCTCTCACTTTGATGAGATGTCCCTTTGGTCTTGGAGTATGAAAGACAAGGTAAGTAGGAACATTCAGTCTACTCTTCTACATAATTTATTCTAACTATTTTGCATGCCTATTTTAGCCATATGATTTCTAAAATAAATACACCTGCTGTTTAATTCCCTTCATACATGGAAGTCAAGCTATGCCTTGAAATAATTCTGCTGACTATTTCTGGTCACCTCCTATTTCTGCTGTAATTTTCTTTGAAGACAGAACTGAACACAGCATTCCAGACATAACACACTTGCATACTGATCTTGCACAATTTTTAGTAAGAAATCCCACCCTAGCCCTGGGCATGCCCTGGTCGAGAGCACTGTTTGACCACAGGTAAGTGCGGTGGGTGCTACAAGGACAGACGGTGCAGCCTGCAGGACATCAAATCTTTCTTTGAGTGGGTAAGCACATTTCAAACCTGGCAACACATATGGATAGTTTAAATGAATCTTTCCAATATGCTTGTTAGCAAGAAACTTTACACTGTTTTTTACCTGTTTCCCTAGCATGGTTGATCCCTCACAGTTTTCTCTAGCTTTGACATAAAGAATACTTCGCCATCTGCAAATATTGCCACCTCACTGACTACTCCCCTTTATTGGATTGATCATTAGTCTACACACCAACATAGATATCTTTCTAGGAGCCGAATGCATGCTGCTACTAGTATTTTGCCCTGTTGGAAATGGTGAAGTAAACACTGAATTGCATTTTTTTCAGTCCCTTAGCCAGTTTCTGTCTGGCTGCAGTTCTGCAGTTCTGTTTGCCATGGCAGTGTTCTCATTTCCGTGATATCTGATTGCCCATCCTCTTGTTTGGGTCCCATTGAGAATGTTTTGAAAGCCCAAGTGAAAAGAGGCAGACGATTTTCATTTTTCCTGTATTTGCTGACACACTCGAACAGTGCTAATGGACTGAAGTCCCTCCCTTCCTGAGTCCCTCTTATATCTGTAACTTTCAGGTATTTTGTCATTCCAGTCTTCTTTTTATTGCAGGAAAGAAATGTGCCTTGCTTTGCTTTCCCAAGCACCTATTTCAGAACGGTGCTACGTTTGCTGCCCTCTGCTCCTCCAACTCAGAGCTGGTATCAGCGAGGCTGCAGACTTTCTGTAGCATCTTGCAACTTCATTCTTAAATTCCTTCAGACCGTCAGGCTTTGTTCCTGTCATAGGTATACTGTGTGACTTCTGTCAAGCTGCTTAACTACTTTGTGTTACTGTTTCCCCTCCTTCCCTTTGTACAAAAAAGTAAGAGTAGTTATCTCCCTTGCAGTGGGCTGGAAAAACTTAATTCGTTCATATTTGTAAAGTCCTCTGAGTCCGTCAGAGGGAAGTTGCTACAAAAATACAAAGTATTATTACTGAAGAACTTAAATAGTGTTTCTAAATATATTTATTTTAGAAAATGTCGGTTTACCTTAAAAAATGCTTCTGTGATCAGCCCTGTTTCTAATGTATTCACATGATACTACACACAGGAAAGAATTGCATCTCTTTGGATGGATGCTCTAGATTAATTGTTTTATCCTATGTTTTCCCTGCAAACATCCCTTACATATTAATATATAATAATGGAAGGATTATGCTACCAGGCCAACTGCAACCTTTGGTTTCAATTTTTTTCGTGTAATCTCCCCTTTTTTACCATTTCATATTTTATGCTTTTCCTTTCCTCTTTTGTCCTTTTTTGCTTGCCGAATAGGTTGTGTTTTTCCCCAAAAAATTTCTGATGAAGTTGAAACTAGGATATGATTTTGCTTTTGTTGATGCCTATGTTTCACAGCAGCCTCCCTGACAGTGCCCCAGCTCTGGCAACAGGGCTTACCCTACCACTGCACACACTGGTTCTCCCACACAAATTATGCTAGACCCAGACAGCCTCCTTCCCCCCAGCATCTCCTGCTCACATTTTCCTTTTGTTCCTCTGTTCATAACTGCACGTTCCACTAATCCCTCCTTTATATTAATGCATTGCCAGACAGCTACCTTTTGACCCAAGTAGTAATTTCTTTTCTGTTGTCATCTCCACCTCTCTGATAATTGCTGTAGCTTTTTTTTCTTAAAACTTCTTACTATCTAGTAGAGATACTGATGGTTGTCAGGTCATATTCCTGAACAGATATTGCTCATTAACCAGATGAATGGGCCTGTTGCCATTCTCTGAGCCTCAGACAGATGTCCAGTCAGGATAGATGATTTTCCCATCCAGCTCCACCTATCTCTGGGGCTTCATCCAGGAGCCATTTATCAGCTGATGGCTCTTAAAATTGGAATATCATAGGCTCACTTGCCCTGAAGTCTACCCACTCTGTCTGGGCTATCCCCCCAGCAGGACATCTGGCTATCAATGCAGTTTAAATGCGTTTAACTGGAATTAGCAAACTGTATCAGCATTGCTTCAACATACAGCATTGCTGCTGAAACCAGACAGTTTTTTTACGAAGCTCGTTCCACCCACCCTTGACTCACCACCACTCAGCAAGTCCACCTTGCTCTACTGCTCTGTGGCAGCTCCCCAGACCACGCATTTCTTAGTGCTTCCCTTTCATGAGAGGGGTGGATGTATCCTCTACAGTTTGTCCTTTGAGGGTTTGCTGATGTTCTCAGGTGGTCTGGTAGACAGCTGAGAGCATGGCTGCAGAGAGACCCTCTGCTCCAGCGATGACTCTGTCAAGTGCTCTCCTGTTCACATGGAGCCGAGCAACATAATCCTAAGGCACTCACTAGCATTAGCTCAGCAGTTTCCTTTTATAACTTTTTGTGGTAACTCAGTAATTGATGTCATCATCTGAGCTCCTTGAGGAGATGTTTTCTGATTCATCTATCCCTCTTGCAAGTAGGAGAGATGGGACTAGGAAAAGCCAGGTGCCTACAGCACCAAGAGGCAATTTGTAAACTGTGGATATTTTGTCTGTTTACTTGAAAGCACAAAATTTGTCACTTGTGTGAGTAATTTACTGCTAATTATGAGCTTACAATCTGCAGATAGGAAAATCAGAGCAAATGCATTTTCAGAGGAAAAGGAAAATTATTCCAAGTACCATATAATTATGCACTTAACTGAGACTTGCTCCTGAGCCTTTCTAGAACAGTGCTTTAGCTTTTCAGCTGGAGCAAGTTTACATACAATTGCACCAGCATGTACATGGGAAGGGAGGGGAACATATGCTGGAGAGGAAAAAAAAAAAAAAAAAGGAAAAAGAACAGGAGACTAACATCAGGAAGAAGAGGCTAAAACAAAGGTACTAAACAGTTGAAATTTCCTTGTCAAAGCTCAGAATAGCTGTAACTATAGGCTGAGACTGTGCACTACTTACACATCTCTGTTGGGCGTCCTGCTCCTGACTTGCAACCCTTTTGTCTTTTGCTATTCCAGCCCTGAACTCCTCACACACAGCTCTCCTCCTCTGCTGACCCCCACCATAGCCTGCTTCTTCCCATCCTAAGACTCATGACTGCACTGTGCTAAACTCAGCCCCACATGTCATATGTAGTAGGTGAGCACAAACAATAGAAGGAAAACCTCATTTTCATTGCTGACCTGATGTAGTTTTGGATCAGGGTCACCAGAGCTTCCAGAGCAGCCTGCTAAGCTCTTGCAGCATACAGTTGTGCACCCAGCAGCCAGGAGAAGGGTTTTGCTCCTGTAACATGCTACAGTTTCATTTTGTCTCTCCCTTGCAAAAAAAGTGAAAAAACAAAATACTTTAGTGGATTAAATCATACAATTACTGAGTTAAGAGCATAAGGGCAAAGAAATGAGACCCAGCAAGAAAACAGAGGTTGTCAGCTGAGATTTGAAAGGGGATGAAGAGTCAGTGAGGCAGGGAGCTACAGGAAGGAAAATGTTAAATACTTAATTGAATTTGCATAAGTGATTCCTTAATGATAAACTAGGGATAGGCGAAGAAGAGAAATTAGAGCTGGAAAAGACTTATTAGGTCATCTAGCCTATAAAGTAATTGAGATAAAATAACACTGTGTCTCCTGCTCCTTTACACCTCCTCTCTCACCTCTCTCATTTATTCTTGCTCCCTCTCCCTTTCATATGCACACAAGCTCCCTCCATCTCTCACTTGCATCTCAAACTCATAGCAAATATTTTCAAAAGTGTTTATTCTTTGTAGTTTTTCTTTGAATGGAGAGAATAGGGTGCAGAATTAATTAGCACCCTTGGAGATGGATGTTCTTTGTTTGTTGCTGCTACAGACAGAGCAGAGGCAACGTGCATTCGTATTCCCTTCGCTGTCTCTTCCTCTGGCTGCAAAACAACCATCTCTAGAGGTGGAACGCGAGTGGGCCACTGAGACTGAGCTCAGCCCTTAGGCTTTCTGCTGAGATCCCTAGCTTGGCAGACACTTCAGTGCCAAACATGGCTTTTATTTTCACTATGAAGACATTTATCTACCTGGAAATGGGCAGGCACCCCAGCCAAAATCATTAGGCACAGGCCTCTAAGCCATAAAATGATCAGGATTAAGACTTCCTGCTGAGTCAGTCACAGGGATGGTTTCTGGGCACCAGAGCTCAGAGCTCAGCTATTACGGAGTGACCAGCATGCCAAGACCTGCACCCAGCAGCTCCAGCAGCTTGGAGAAATCTGGTTAACTTTTGCATCTCTTTTTTTCTAGGAGCYTGTGGGAGAGACTTATTCCAGTTCTTCTGGACATCTGTCGTGAGTCAGAGTGTGTCTGGGAGTCTCTGAGGCTGTGGAGAAGTACACATATGTTTGGACCCTTAGCAGATTCTACAGGGATTTTTTTCTTTTACCTATGACAATAACCAGCCCTGAGATAAAGCTTCATCTGTCATGTTTCATTGCAGAAATATGAATGGATTAGGCAGTTCTTCTCCTTCCCACTCCTCACAAGGATCRTTTGGATCAATGCCAGCACCACTAGAGACAGGCTAACACAATAAACCAATTTTTCATGAATAATGGTCTGAATTTTTTAATGATTCTGCTTCGTCCATGTTAACCCTGTCTTTGCCCTCTTCTTTCTGTCCATGCAGGATGAACTGGGTGAGCTGACAGGTCTACTTGTGGAACCAGAGATCTTAAGCAATTACTGCAGGAGAATGAGGAGAAGTTAAGTTTAGATTCACAGCAAGAAGTATTTAAAGAGCCCGTTTGAGATCAGAAACCCACTGGGAGCTGACATCCCCATTGAAATCTGCTTCCATATTGCGCAGTGACTATTTGCAAGAAATTGGCCACTGAAGGAGAACTGCACACCAGATTTATTCCAGTAACTTCAAACTCTAAGTGCATTTGTGAAAAGAACAATCTGCCCATTAAAGGCCTGAAAGAAAGGTGAAATTAATCAAATGAGTGATTGAGTATGAATAATTCTCCCAGTCCTTCAAATCACCAAATGCAGTGCAAGTCCCTTCTAACCCAACCTCTTTGTCAAATCTTCTCCCCTTTAAAAAGCTGTTGTATTATTTGCCTAAATTATTCATGTGCTGAAATAAACGTGTTGGTTATGGACTTGTCCCATCTCCCTTTCCTTCAGCTGAAAATATTATTTAAATTAAAGGTGGCAGTTATATAATTTAATCTTTGTCTTCCATTATTGATGAATTTTAACATGAAATATGTAGGCATTTCCCCTATTCTGCCTTATGGAGTATTGGCCATAATTATGTCAGAATTTTTTTTCTCCTTTTCTGAAGAAGTATTTATTAGCAACTGCCCTCTGTGGTGCTGACAGAGGATATTTAAATGGAAGAGTAATTTATGCCTCCTTATTTTTAGCCTTTTTGTAGGCCATTTTCAAAAATGTATCTTTCCAGTTCCTTATGGCCTATTGGCTTGAATCCTACAGTTTTTTCTGGGGTGAGAGATCTCTATCCCTGCAAGCAATTCTGATAAAATCAACAGACACTGTAGCGAACCTTTCCTGAGTTTTCTTATGAATTTTCTCACCTGGCAGATGATTATAGTTCTGGGTTTACATATGTGGAAATGGAGGCACAGTGTGGGGAAATGATTTGCCCAGTTGCAAAGGAATTGCTGACAGCAGCACCCAAGGTTTCTGATCAGCAGTTCCTTCTCTTCCTGTGAAACTATGCTCCTTTTCAAAGCTGCCAGCTCCCCCAGGACCCAGAGCTGCCCGCACTGGTTGCCCCTTACACCCACGGCTCTCCTGTGCCAGGAGCTCCAGAGCTGTCACTGTCTCTTTCCCCTGCTTTCTGGTGTGATTATTCTCACTCCTGTTTGCACACACAGATGGAGCTCAATGGATTCCTAATAGCATCCTTTACTTAATTAACATGCAATTAGCTTAATGAATATTTTAACCTCATTATGTAGTTACTCATCTTTATCTGTTGTGGGTAAGTCTAGTGCCCAGCTCTGGCCTGTTGTAAAGACAAACCAAATTAGTCTGGTTTTTCAATTATGTTTGAGGGGCCTGTTTACACAGTTCCTTCTCCCTCCCTTTATTTGGTACGTTTATGATGGAGGAGCTGGGGTGTATGGAGACAGAACATGTTTTTTTCTTTATCTTCCCCTGAAGAAGAAATTTCTTGACTTGGGAAGTAGGCAAGAGGGTGGTGATGTTAAATTCTTGTATGTGGCTGGTTGGTGTGTCCTGCTCACTAAGTCAGGATGAACCTTATTGCTCTGAGGGACAGGATTTCAACAAAACCCTGGCAGGGACATGTCCCAGCTGTGGGTCTCTCCCATTTCTATCCTGCCATATGAGCTGGTGCTGTGGTATATATGTCACTGTACTTCTCCATCATGCTCTTCAAGTTTAAGGTTTGTATCACAGCAGAAGCAATATCTAATCTTTGCAGGCATGGGAGTGGGGTCCTGCAAGCCATGAACCAGTATGTGGAAAACTCTTCTAAGAAAGCAGCATCTGAAGCAGGCAAGCACACCATGGTCCTTCATGCCCACACAAGGGAGGAGGTGGACTCTTGCCTGGAGTATTGTGACGAGGAAGTAAGGAAGGGTGTCTGATTTCCCTCAAGTGATCTTATCATCAGATTTCATCCTCTTCAGCCAAACACATACCTTAGCAAAGCTTGGTAGGAGCCTGGCTTGATCTGAAGTTCCTATGGCTTCCTTTTCCAGCCAATTTGTAAATGCAGCTAGGGGCAGGGGGAAGCAGGTATCTGTGGGGGAAACATCTTTGCTTGGTTCAAGAGTGACCTCCTGAGCTGACTGCAAAGCAATATGAAAGGTCCCTAAAAGGGATACCGGTTCTGTCTTACAAGTCTGGCAGAGAGGTGGCCTAATAGGGTATGTCTTGGTTCTGTAACTGGGACAGGCATGTGAAAGAAGATCTCACTCCCATCATCCTCTGCAAAGAAAATCAAACACATCTTTGCACTGAGTTGTTTACTGCTGGCATCTCAGCAACCCGCTCACTGCCTCCTTCTTGTTACGACCTGGGGAAGGCAGTCATGTTTCCCACCCCATGCCTGGGGAAGCTGGCTGGTAAGAGCCATTCTGTCTCAACAGGAATCCACACAGAAAGAGAAGAATGGACTTCAAAGATCTTAAGAAAAAGAAAATATCTCCAGTAAAATGCCACTGGAAAGTTAAGAAAGCAGTGAGCACTATTTCCTCCAGGCTATGTTTTCTGTTGTTTTGAGTCAGCAAGGTTAACCAGAGAAATAGAGCAGAAAGTTGAGGTTATTGGGAACAGCTACTGTCAGGTTTTCAAAGCTTTCCCACATAGTTCAAAGAAAAACAACAAACTTTGTTTACACAATGCATACTTCTGCCTTGTCAACCCAGAACTGGCTGTGCAGAGAAGGAGAGAAGTGGAATACTAAGGGGGTGAAAACAAAGAACACATGTGGAAACAATGAGGGATGGCTTAATCATGGGAAAACTATGGCCCCTCTTCCACAAAGCCAAGGGTCCCACTAGTAAGGGTGTGAAGTCCCTTTTCAAGGCTCTGTGTTTCCAGTGAGGTCCATCTTCCTGCCAGGCCTGACCCAGAGCAATCAGTCAGCTACTTCCAGCTCTGACATAGCATCTCATGTTCAAATTCTGCAGAGGTATCATCTAGCTCCCATCCTTACCGAGGAACAGCTGTGTTCAATGAGGTAATGAGCTGCGAAGATTTGTGGGTGTGCATATTGCAGCTGGGTCAGCCCATGCAGTCTGTGTGAAGAGCACCAAGTCTGCATTATTTGTCTTAATCTGGAGCTCTCACAAAAGCAGCTGTTACTGGGGCTGAATACTTCATTGACTGGACAAATACAGCTAAAACAGCTATCCATCCCAAATTCTAGCAGACAAATTCGTATTGCTCAGTGCTGCAACTGCTGAAATCTAAGGATCGGGATTAACATTCAGTTGTCCTTATCCCTCGGTTTGACTGAAGCAGCCTTGTGTTAAGGCTAAATTGTCCGTAGTTCAGTCCTCATCTCTTCCTCTAGCTACTGTTAATAGTGCTGTGTGCTTCCTCAGCTCTGGAGAGGGCCCTGTGCCCCTACTCAAGAAGGAAGAAAAGTGTCTTTCCAGCTGCGTAGGTGGTAGCTGATAAGATCCACAGGTTGCAGAACTAAAACTGTGACCTCTGGTATCACTGATTTCTACATAGGGCTTCCCAGAACGCATCTGCTAAAGTGGTGTAACTGAGTACTTGCAAGCCAACTCCTCAGCCAGGGTAAATTGATGCCAAGTCATTGACTCCAGTGGAGTTAAGCCACTTTACATCCAGGCAAATCTTCTGAGGCAAGGCAGGGCAGGGCACCTTCCTACAGTCAGGAAAAGGACCCAATAGCTGATGGCCCACATGCTGCTACTGCTTGAGACAGGGCTATATCCAGCTGGCAATGTCTGTGTGTGTGCCAGAGAGACCAAAAGCCTTCATTCCCCTAAGTCAAGAAGGTGCAAAGGTCCCACAGTGTAATTTTTCTCACAATCCATGAGTCTGACTTCAGAACCAATTAGGTACTGGAATCCTTTGTGCGAGTATCATAAATCTGAATCCAACCCAACAGACTAGCTGTTCCTATTTTAAGGATTTTGGGTTGTCTTTGTAGAAAATCCATGTGTGTCCAAATTCACAACCCCACTTTGCCTCAGATAGCACACTCGGAAAAGGCCAAGGGCTGGCATCCTCACTGCTGTTCATGGCTGAGGAGTACTGGCAGAGCTTTGTGAGCGGGAAGCTGTTCTTCTGCTACCCTCCATTAAAAGGTAACTTTATTCACCAGGGCTGTCAATCCAATGCCTTTCAGCAGCAGTAATTCTGTTTAGAAAAAAATATAGACTCAAAATTTATAATCAGATGCAAATTATGTACCAGTATGCAGGAAACAATGATAAGATTTGCATAAAATGTTTGCTCTACGGTGGCTAAGTATCCCTACTTTTCTTCCCAGAAGGTATCAAAGTACAAATAGCAATAATTCCTCATCCAGCCCATCTCCCCTCCTCTAGCACACCTCTTATCCTGTAGTCTTGCATGTGAGGGTAGAGCATGCTGCCAGCAAAGTGCCCCTTCTGCTCCCGCTTGCCCAGGAGGGGCAGCTCACTGCAGAAGGCTCGGACTGGCCTTGATGGCAGAGCAAGTGCTGGTTGTTTCTCTCCTCAGCAATCTCTTTTCCAGCAGGGGAAACCATTGGGTGGGAAGGTGAATGGATTTACTGCTGCTCTTCTGTATCAACAGAGCTTGTTACACTTGTTCTGTGTGGAGCTTAAAATAGCCTTTTGAGAATAGGAAGCTGCTCACCAGCTTCAAACCAACAGCTAAGTCTTGTGTAAAAGAGAGCAATCCAGGGTGCCATTGCTGGCTCAGTCTCTTTTTTGCAAGCAGCCAGCAGTTACTCATGCAGCAGGGTACACTGGATATGTGTTTTGGCCTTTCCGCCAATCTCCAGCTCAAAATGCTGTTCTGCTTCCACTATCTGTTGGGGTTGCAGCCAGTGCCAGGCAGGGGCTGAGATGTTTCCCAGAGCCAACAGGGACAGTTCAACAGTGCTGATGGGTAACATGGAGCTTTAAGTGGGTTTGCTGAGTCCCGAAGCTTTGCAACACGGCTGCTGAGCATCCTTGTGTTTGCTAAGGCAGTGCAGCCCTTGGAGCCTGCAGGTCTTTCCAAGGAGTGTGAGCTTGGTGGCTCAAGCAAGGTGGCTTGGGCCAGTGGCCTCACTRGCTGCTCTTTCTCAGCGTGGCATTAGCTCCGGACTTTCAGTGCAACTTTTTTTTTTTTTTTTTTTAGCACCGGACTTCTTGGTGTTAATGGCACCAAATGGTCAGAGACTGTAGGGCTGTATCCCGCATGATGCCGTCTGGTCACACTGTGCTTGTACAGGGGCTGGCTGCAGCCCAGCGGCTGTGAGAGATGCAGGGAGAGGGTGCTCATAGGATGTGAGGGTTGCACAACTCGTTTTGAGCCCTGAGGCACCATGACACAAATGAAAGGGAAAGACTGGGGTCCTCCAGAGATGCCTGTGCAACACACGGGAGTCTGACTCATCTCTGGCTGCCCAGAGGCCCTCCTGTCAGACGGAAAAGAGCTGAGCTGTGGCAGTTGCAGCAGCAGCTGCAACAGCAGCAGTGCCCTGTCCTCTTAATACACTACCATCTGCTTCTCCTGACCACAATTTATAGCTATATTATTTTCCCCAGCTAGTTAAAAACGTGCTCTCAGTTTTGTTTTCTGTGCATTGTTTTATTTCTGATAGTTTGGATCAATCTCAGCAGCAGTTCCCCAAAAGAATTGCAGACTAGTCCCACCTTTCCCCAACTCCAGCTCTGTGTATTAGCTGTTTTCTTCAAGGAGTCATTGATATGTGTGGATGTGGCTTCTCTCTCTCTCTCTTTCCCCCACTAGATGTGTGTATAAATGTGAACCAGGGCAAGAAACAAAAAAGCTGRTGCTTGGAACAGATTATTTTGCATTACACAGCAGATAGGCTTTCTTGCAGAAGGCAAGGTACTGGGAATTCAGCTTTTCCCCTTCATCAGTGATTGATTGTCTTTGAGTCTTGGGGGGATTAGAATTTTGCATTTTGATTTATTCATTGCAAGTCTTAAAGTAACAAAAAAATGCACCTGTGACATGAAATCAGGCCTAAGAAAGCTTTTCAAAGGCATCATTTCCTTCCTGGCTATATAAATGTGTTCTTTTCATGTTTGTTATTAGCAGCTTATTTAAGACATACAGAAACTGTGGCCTTTTTCATCTCAAAATGAATGATGAACTACTTTAAAAGAGGTAAATGCAGCACACAGCATTTGCCCAGGCTGCACAGATTAGCACAGATTAAATTCTGCATTCACGTGCTGGAGGCCACAAACCTTCCATTAAACTTTACTGTTTTCCAACTGCTCTACTGACAATATTTTTGTGTTCTTTGTGCCATGCGAAATATTTTTAGATCAGTATTAACCTCTCTGTGCTTGTGTGCGTGGATGTGTATGTGTGTGTATATTATTACCCTTAATACTAACAATTGCAAAATGTACCTGCTTGATTCACTTAAAAAAMCCCAGAAATTATTGAATACCAATATGCTCTGTGCAGAACACAGGATAGACTGGGTACTAGCTAGGAGGAATTATCTTGCATTCATATTATTGCTTTTAAAATGTAAGAATAAGGTTACAATCTATTTTGCTGTTAAGGTTAGGCAGGGAAGCAAAGGGCATAGGCATAGGAAAAGTTCTCCCTCCTTTTTGCAGCGAGCAAGGCATGCTCCTTCCCAGCAGCCTGCTTTCCCGGCTGGCACAGTGAGACTGCATCTTGTGTACTGTTTACCGTTTATAGAGTTTGTTTTATACGAGGCAACCCAATTATCTGCATCCTTAATTTTAAGTGGTAGGTCACATTTGCAGCTATAAGATAATGACTCTAGGTTTGACTTTGCAGATGTGAGTTTCTGCAGCTCATTCCAGACAGGGCTGCTTTTAGGCACAGGCAAATCTGTCAGCTGCCAAAGGCAGTAGGTAGCCTGCCAGGGGCAACCAGCAGCCTGATTTGCCTGTGCTGGGAGGGATGGGATGGCTGTTCCAGCGGCAGGCACAAGGTGACTGTTCATCTTCCGCTTCTGAGTTGCGCAGTACCAGGGGCAGCAAAGGGAGGAGAGCGTCCTTGGAGGGACCCGCTCTGCTGCTGCCTCACAGCTGAATTTTGCCTGCCCAAGGATGAAGAGAAAATCCTTGGGCTGCAAAATTAAATTTTGCCTACCCTGCTGGTAAGCCTTGAGCCAGCTCTGGTTATAGAGGTATCTTCACCTCCTTCTATTTTGACTACAAGGAAAGGCTTTTCGAAAGGTTGATTTTGATCTCTTTTAAGAAAAAAAATAGAGGAGGAGGAAGACAATGAAGTTCCTCATGCTTTCAAGATTTTAGATTTAAGTCTCACTGGCAATAGGTTATTTTCTGAAAGTGTTAAGTAACTTGAGGGAGAACATTTTGAATCTAAAATCACTTACATTGCCTCCATTGCAGTACGTATGCAGCATCTGTTGCTTCTTTGTGACCCTCTCTGAGTCCACCATAAACACATTATCCTCTACAGTCTTAAATATTGGTAGGTTGGACACTGCTTCTGCAAGAGGCAATTTACCAAATCAGGGATGATAAGTGTAGAACTATGGTTTGAAAATGAAATGTGATCCTCCACCAAGACAGACAAGGAAGAAAGTGCTAATAGGGGAAATTTCTCTTGGCAATTTCTTGATCAGCCAGTGCTCATTTTCCAAACAGACAAACATCTCTTGGTTCCAGTAAAATATTCTTTCTCAGACATCTTCCATCAAAATGTCTGCTGGTTTCAGGGACTCAGAGGTCCATTTTCCAGGCACAGTAAATGAAGAAAAATATGTAATATGAGACACATCAGACAGGACATTTAGACCAGAGGTAAACTCATCTCCCTGTCATCTGAGTTGGTCAAAATACATGTTATCCAGACCATCTGGGCTGTCTCCTCCAGTGGAGGCAGCTACATTTCAGCCTTGTCCTCCCCCACCTTCCCGGCAGCCCTTCTACACCTGCCTGTGCCCTGCAAGGACAAGAGACATAAGGGAAGTCTAGCAGGGCATGAAGCAAGGGAGGGGGTGATAGAAGGTTGGATGGAGAAAAATAAGCATAGAACTGGCAAAAAAAGAGGTGGAGGCAGAACTGTTCAGGACCTGAGGGCACCCCCACCCCTTGCTGTCCCTGCCACCCCCGGCTCCCCCTCTCAGCCCAGCCTTGGACCATCAGTTGCTGCCCTGCGACGCCTCAGCGGTGCCGGCTCCAGCTCCGCCACGGCCCTGCTCCTGCCCAGCCACGATCCTGAGGCCATAAACAGGGAGAAGTGAGAAGGGGAAAAAGCAGAGGCCTTTTCTCCTCCATGCCTGTGTCACAAAACCTTCCAGCAGGTCAGATACTACAGTTCACCTGCAAATTTGAGGGCTGTGCCTTAAATCTGATCCCAGATGCATATCGTTCCTTCAGAATACAGATCTGTGCATCCTGATGAAATATGGCACTACTCTGTATGAAATACAAATGAATGGTTTATTATTGGCTCTTTAGAAATCAGGACTGGAAGTTATTCTTAACAATGCACTCTGATTAGAACAGGAATTATTCCAGGGTAGCCCTGTGATCTGTGGTGTACCGAAGGTCAGACCAGCAGTGTTTCCTTCTATCTCTGTAATCTATAATCTACAAATGATTTGGTYCATATAAAAATTACATTCCTTTTGATTAAATTTCCTGCTGAACTCTGGTAGTACCAAAGTCTGCTGCAGTTACTCAGAAACCTTAGCTGGTCTTTCTAGGGAAGTGTAGATGCAGGGGCTGGTTTAGCAATAAGAATCATTTTGTCCTTCATTGGAGTGCAGCCACCTGCGGAGCAACATGGAGACACTTCTTTGGAAACCCACAGGGTGAGCGTGCAAAACTTGAGACGTAGGGGGAAGCCCGTGAAAATACTCCAGCATCTGGTGAGCCCCTAGAGGGAGGCTGCAATGGAGGTATTATGTGTTCGTGCTTAAGAAAGTGCATCCTACATAATGAATAAACTAAGCCCTATCTTAAAGCCAAATACAGGGCCATTGGAGTCATCTCAAGTTGATGTTCTATGTTATATTTCTCCCACTGTTTCACTCATTTGTGAAGGACTGAGAAATGGTGTATGGTAGACTAGCTGGTTGCTCCCCCATCTTCAGGGCTCAGTGCAAGGTCACCTATCAGGAGATGTGCCTAGCACCTCACTCTGAAGGTGTTAATAGCCACAATCATCAGTTTCTGGCTTTAGTATCAGGCTAGCATGATTAGCTCTTTTTCTCTTTCTTCTGGAGACTAGATGTAACTGAGAAATCAATCAAACTTCAACCTCTGCCAGCCTATAAAGGTTGGAGGAGGTGGAAGTTCCCAGCAGGTTGTATAATCTGTCATCTCTTCTCTGGTTGGAGAGACAGGAAGGAGAAATGTCTCTGCTTTGCATTTCCACTAACTTTCTTGGCATGATGAGCTACCCAGTTAATAAGCAAGTAACTATACATAGGAATACACAGTCCAGTGGCAACGCTGTCTGTCTGCAGCTGCACTTAGAAGTGAGCGAAGAAAATACTCTGTTCCAGCTCTGCAGTTGCTTCTGCCTTGCTGTCTCAATTTGGGTGAGTCACATCTTGTCTCTGTGCTTGATTTCCCCCCTCACACAGGGGAAGACTCTGTGATACTCGCTTTTGATCAGAGTTGCAATTTGTGACTGATACAGCTATGCCAGCAAAAACCCCTTGTGTGAGTGCAGATTCATGTGTTGCTTTGCTTGGGGGCAGTGGTGGGAGGGAAAGGGGAAGATGGGTGACCCTGGTGGGAACAGCTGTGCTGGTAAAGTGTGTCTCTCTGCCAGCAGTGCTTTAGCACTGCAGAGTACCCGCACACCTGTATCCTCATGTAGCTCTAGCCCTAGTTTTTCTAAGATGATTAGAGCAGCTCAAATGAAAAACTGGTGCATAAATGTGGTTGGTGATTCTGTAATTTCCTCCCAATAGGGCTTTTCTGTTAATTTCTTGTATGCACTGTCTCATGTTGCTTGGTTTTACAGTAATGGCACTTCTATTCCTTTTAACTATGATTTGCCAGAGAACTGTGTTATAAATAGTAGTGGTAAATTGAAATAGAGTCTTCACCATGGCTTTTCTAAAATGGAGTAGTCTACCAGAGAGTTACAGAGGAAAAACAGAGATGCCACTGTGACTCAATGATTTGAGTATATGTAAGCACAGAGGCAAACATGGAATTGCAGTTTAGATCCATCCCAGAGGTGAGGAAGGAGCAGCAACCTGTGAAGGGAGGTGTGTTTGTTTTAAGGCACAGTTCTTCTCAGCAGGCACGGTTCAAAATGTTTTCTTTCCACATTTCTTTTGCATCTTCTGGATGTGCACAAAGAATAGTTTAAAATATTTGGACTTGAAAAGGTGATGGGTTAAAAATGTACCTGTAGTCTGTCACTGGACAGGAAGGGAAAGGATAAGTGTGTGTGGGTGCACATCCTAGCGCGTGCAAAGGCAAAAAATCTCTGGGTCCTTGAGCGAAGGATGTTTCAGCAGTGGTCAGCAACATTTGAAGATTAATAGGCAAAACTAACTTGTAAGCGTAGGTCATAGTCCATGTATAGTATCTAGCAAAGATCTTTCTGTGCAAGCTAACCTTAGAGTCTTCACTCTCAAACCCCCTTTAAGGAGCCCAGCCTTGTGGGCCAGTTTAGCACCATGGCTGGATTTGGGTCACAAGAAAACCATGGCTTACGGATTAAGTAAGAGAGGCCAGCTGCCCTTGGTTTTGTGTATTCCACATTTCTCTTGACATTTTGACTTTAGGCATTCAGGTTACCTCAAAGTAACACAGGGTCAGAACATCTAGATGAAATAACGTGCACACAAATGGTATCTGTGCAGAGACTGCTGGGGAACGTAAACGAGGGCTGAGAGACATAGTCTCCTAGCAGATGAACTCATACAGACTTCCTTCAAGAGGGTAAGACTTGCAGCACTTTTATTATTCCTTTAGACTTCACCAGCATTACAGACACAAAGCAGGGAAGTTCAGGGGCATTGAGACATGCATTGCTCAAGGAGGCAGCTCCTTGCCTTCCCTTCCCTAAGTCTAGAAACCCTCTAACATACTCACCTGCCACTCTGGGCTAAAAGTACAAGCAGAACAAGGTGCTACAGGGAACCAGGCCATAAAAGTTATTTTGAATTAAAACCTGAATGCCCACATCSATCTCTGAGAGCCTCTGAAAGAGATAGGTGCAGTGGGGTGACTACATTTCYAACAGGAGCTCTGGCCCTAGGATTTCCAAAACCTGGGGTGAAGCTGTGCTTATTTAAAGTTCACCTGGAAGGAGTTGATGGGCACAGAGGCAAGATGGGTCAGGTGGTGAGGGTGGATTTGTGGTAGTGTAGGGGAAAYAGTGAACAGCTGGATAGCTCACAGAGAGAGCAGGTGGAGGCCTTCACTGGGAACTGGGCTGACTGAGGTATGTTGAGCCAAAGCAGCAGGCAATGTCCAGGTGAGCTGGGGGGCCCACGTCTGTTCGCCTGGGGGAAATGAAGCCAATACTGGAAAGGGTCTGACTGCTCAGGTGGTTTGGCTGATGGCAGTGCACACAGGCACCTGCCAGCCTCGAATTTCAAACTCTTTTTGTTCCCATGTTACAGTAAGAGGCAGGTGGAGATCTACTCCACTGATGAACCCTGCATGGTTCCCCAGAAAGCTGCTTCTGGCATTGAATTGCATGTTTCTTCTGCAGTGTGTCTGGAACACTGTTTAATCTTTCTGTATCCATCTCTCCCAGCTCATTCTGGTCTGGGATCTGTAGCRTGGGGAGATTCTGGGGCGAAGGTATTTTCTTTGCAGCTTCCTTTTTACGACCAAGACACAGATGCTTCCCTTCCTCAAGTGCGGACCTCTCTATCTGGGGACAAACAGGAACAAAGGAGCTTCTCATGTGTAATTTTAAGCCCGTACATTGATGACAGATCAACTTCCCTTGCAAGGATCTCCCAAAAGAGTGTGGTCAGTGGGCAATCACTGGTGTGTTTCCTCACCACTCAGTGGTCCCAGGGCATGTGAATTTGGCCCAGGACCACAGCCTTACCTGAGTGCTCCTAGCAGAGTGACTCTGCAGGACGGCCTCCTCCTTGTGTCAGGCTATGGGAGACATAACGTGCTGTCTGTGGGCAAGGGCTACCTCTGCCAAGGCCTGATCTGGCAAGGTCCCATCTGAGAGTTATCCTGTGCAGATTTTACATTGACTCATGCCAATCATTCCCACACTGTGAGCTGAGTTTAAAAAATATCACTGTAAATTCAGTCTCCTGGGAGTGCTGATAACTTGTTTGAACACAACCCCCTGGCTGAAGGCATCTGTTTCAGGAGGAGCTCCTTTACCCTCCCCAGTACCACAGCCTCCTTCCCAGGGCAGAGATGACACATTTCAGATCTTCTGCCTGGCACTGGAAAGATCAGCGATCAATACACCGTCTGCTGACAGCAGCAGAGAGCCTGAACCAGGGAGAGAGAGGCCCTGAAACCTTTGTATCTGCTCTCTCTGAAAGAGCTTCCCTCTCCACTGCATCCTGGGAGACATGTGCTGGGAGATGGGGACTGAAGCGATGAAAGCAGGGGAAAGAAAGGGAGAACAAGTTTATTTGACCAGCACCAGCCTGACATTTTTTCCAACTCATTTTTTATACATGAAAGGGAGGGAAGGAAAGAGGAAGAAAGCATGAATGCAGAAGGAGGAGGAGGCAGAGAGAGAAAAAAATCTAAGAAAGGGGGAAACAGGAAAAAGACACCCTCCCAGTGATGCTGAGACACCTGTCTGCATCCCTACACCAGCCCTGTTCTGTCCTAAAGCATGAGAGCAAAAAACCAGCAGGATCTCTGGCAAACTATATATATAGGCTAAAAAGCTTAAAGATTTGTAAAAGGAACCATTGAGTTAAAAGGCTGTGGTTTTAGTGCACAAGAAGTGGGATGGTGTGTTTGTGTCAGCACTTGAGGTGAGGAAAGAAGAGTGGCCACATATTGAGATCAGAGATACAAAGGATTACAATGGGTTTCACAGAAGTCTTAACCAGGAAACAGAAATTTCTCAAAGTATAATTGGGTGAAGGCAGGAAAAGCAAAAAAGCCCCAGTAGAATATCAACCAACTGCCAGAAATCCCAGCACGGCCCTAGGTCTGCCCGTATCACAGCTTTGCAGGGAAGGAGGGTGGTAGAGCTCATTCAGGCTGAATGCTTTGGGTGAGGAATAGAGGTGGATTCCCTCTTCATCACTCCTTTCTGTACCAAACACTCTCTGTGATGAGGGGAGCTAATCAAAAAAGCAGAGAACATGCAAGAGGCTCAGAGGCACTACTAATGCTGCAAAATGTATCTGGGAAGGAAGCAAACACAGCCTAGGTGTATTCCCTGAAGAGGGGATGAGGACAACGAAGCCAAGCTCTTGGGATTTATAGCCCTACCTGGGAAGAGGAGATACGCAGGAGGATCTGGGCCAGGATCAGAGCCAGGCTTCATGTTAAGGAGAGTGGAAAGCACCAATCCAAGCTTGAAGAAAACATTTTTTTTCCCTGAAGAGATGCTGATTCCTGCACTTCAGAATGACAAGCTAGTATTTTTTTGCAGCTTTCCTGTGAAGACCAATTAAGCAGAAAGAAAACAGACAGTGGAAATTTGACTGGATGCCGTTATTGTGGCTTAGCCTACRCTTTTCCCTCTTCCAGCACTTTTTGCTTTGCTGAGCGCTTGGTGCTGTTTTCCCTAGTTTGTTTCTGGAGCTCTTACAGGAGTCCCTCTCCACCCATGCCCACTCTGGATTTCCCTCTCCAGTTCCCCCTCCTTGGCCGGTGTCACCTTGCCACGTGTCTCGCTGCCTCGGGGCAGACCTGGCTGCAGGCCTGTGCTGCGTGGCTGTGCTCAGCCCAGCACAGCGCACCACAGGAGTAACGCTGCCTTCTCAGCTCCTTGGTGCAGACCCTTGCTGCAGTTATGATTCCCTTGTTTTCCCCTCTCCCTGCTAACACCTCTGCTGCAGTGCTGCAAAGTCCTGAGGCTTTCCCCTTCCTGGCTCACAGTGTTTGGAGTTAATCTGCTTTTGCCCATTGCCTTCAAGGTGCTCGTGTTCTTTTTTCCTTGCTACTTTTTATTTCTTCTCCCTTTTGGTAAGCCATAGCAAAGAAAACGTTGCAGCAAAGCTTCCAGCTGGGCTGTACTTACTTCCACATGTGTGCGTAGGGAGGGAGAGAAGGAGGGGAGGAAGAGACCAAACTTCAGGGATCCTGGAGACATTGTTGGATGTGGTGCTGATGAGAAAATGGGCAGGAAAGAGGTGACAGAAATGTCAGGCCACAAGCTCAAGAGATCACTGGGGCACACAGCTGCATCATCCCCCAAAAAAGAAATAAATGACACACTGCACCAGATTATAGCATAAAAACATTGACACAAAGAGAATTAATGTTGTTGTAACTGGACCTTGGTCTCACACAGTTCTTCAGTCATCTCCTGCCTGGTGACATTGTGCTATATATGATTTCCTCTCTTTGAACACCACATCTGTCCCAGAGACTGTCTACATCTTAATGTGGCTGTGAAATATAGGTGATGCAGCATGTATAAATACTTCAAAGAGACAGGACTCATTTGACAAGTGGGGGCTTGAGAAGGAACTGGAGACACTTATTCCCAGCCTGAAGGATGGGACAAATGTGTTCCGCAGAAACAGCCTGGGGGGAGGAAACACATCCCTTATCTTTACTTTTGACAAGTAGAATCACTACAGGGTAGTAGTTTCTTTATGACAGGTAAATTGCATAGCAAGTGCTCCTGGGAGTGGTGGCTTACTCTTGCCCACCGGAAACACTATAGTTCTGAATGCTATGATTTATTAGGCCTGAACAAATAATTAATAATTACCTTATTTAGCAAAGGTAGCTATGTACTTGGGTTTTGGCAGGTTTTTTTTTCAACTTACAGAATATACATAGACAGATGACAACTCCTTCTAATTATTTTTTATCCAATTAACTTTCCCTTTAATTCAAAGGACTGCTCACAAACAATCTCACTTTATATTTTGTACTTTTCCCCAACTGGATGAGTTCAAAGGTACTTTTGGCACAAATACTTTTACTTGCTAAGAGAAAGCAGGGTTGTTTCACGTATGTTGGCAGTTTATTTTGAAATTCATTTTCCATGAACATTTGTTCCAGTGAAACATGAACATGTGCACTGAACGTTAACACAAAAAAAAAAAGGAGTACGAAGCACACATTTTCGGGATGGGTTTTTTTTAGACTCATTATCCAGATTTGTAACTCACAGCCATGCAAACTCTGAGGCATTATTTCACAATCAAGTGAGCATCCCCGTGAAGAAAACAAAACTCGAAAAGCTACAAAGTACCCACATAAATATTCTTATCTCAAAATTATGAGTAGAAAAAACAAGACTCATTTCTCCACGTTTCTTATTATTAAGTTTCCTGAATYTGCAAACATCTCTTTGCCTTGTTTCTTTGTGTTGCTTTCAGTGTGCTTTGCACAGATGTGGGCAATTTTACTTTGTCTCGTCATTGTCGCTGCCTGCTTCTTCCCATACTCGGGGGCTGTCTCTTTCTTTCTACCTGTACGTCCTTTATTAATGCCACCACCACCCACTGGGGGAAGGATTAAATCCTTCTCAGAGCAGGGCTTATTGAATTAAAAGAAAAAAAAAAGAGAGAGAGAGAGAGAGACTTGCTCACATCAGGCTTCGTAAGCTCCTCGGTCCATGCCATCATCTTTGGAAAGGACACCTTAGAGCTTGAAACCCACAGCTTCTTGGCAAGCGTTCTCTTAAGTCGGTTATACAGGAAAGAAAAGGACAGAAGAAAACCAAACAAACCAGTTTTATTTTCGTGACATCCTGACAACAGGGGCAATAAGGTCCTGTGGGAAATTTGCCTGCCTTTCCTCTGGCATTCAGGSAGGCTGGTCACCGGGGTGAAGTTAGCGCATCATTAACGCTGCTTTCCCTCTGGTGCGCGCCACCGCTTCTCTCCTCCGCTGAACACGATTTACAATAGGAATAACTGCTTACTAATTAGGGCCTATATCTATTAACTGCTTATTCGTTAGGGCGTGAATTAGCAGCCAGCCACTCTCTGGACCGCATCTCTCCGTTTTCTCTCTCTCTTTTTTTTTAAACTCCCTTAAAAAAATTTTTTTTAGGCGGGAGTGACGTGCTCGCACGCTGAATCGGCGCCTGCCAGGGTCTCTCAGTCCTCTTCCCCTCGGGRTGCGACACCTTTCCAGCGCCGGTCGCGGCCCCGCCGGCTTGGCTCCGAGCGACACCCAGCACGGAGCATCCCGCGCGGGGCCGCGGAGCCCGCGCGCGGCCGCGGCGCGGGGACCAGCCGCTAGGACAGGGCGGAGGGGACCCTGGTGCCGCCGGAAGCCCTGGCGCCCGTCCCCGCCGCCCCGAGCCTCGGCAGCGCCAGCCCCGTCCCGAGCCGGCCGGGGGTCTGGGCGGCGCGGGGCGGGCCTGGGGCCCCCCGAGGCGGCGTTTCCCCCCCAGGAGGGCAGCTGGAGGGGGGCAAAGTGGGGCGCTGCCGCGTTACCCCGGGCGGGCTCGCAGCGCTTCCCCCCCGCTCAGCGCCGCTCCCAGCTTCCCTGCCCTGCGCGGAGAAAAAACACTTGGAGGCTTTAGCCTTTTAGCATTAAAATCACCACCGCTACAAACCGCGGGGGGCTATGCCACGGGCACTGCTAAGCGACCACTGGGCTGGGGGGGGGGGAACACCCACAGCCCATCCGGGAGGGGCAAAAACTCAGCCCGCACCAGCCGCTACTGGCAGAGGGACCCCCCCGCCCCGCGCAGCAACCTGCCCATGCAAGCAAGGAGCCCCCCCGCCCCCATCCCAGCTCCCTCCCCCCGCTGCCGGGCTTCGCAGCTCAGGTGCCCCCAGGCGAAGCCGACCTTGCCGGGAGCGTCCTGAGGACGGAGGGAGCCTGGGCTGACGGCTGATTTCTCTGCCCGAAGCAAGTCCCTTTCCTCCTCAGCCCCGTGGCGGTGTCTCTAATTGGGCCGGGGTGAGGGAATGCTTAGAGAACTGGGCAGGGCTCTTCCGAGCACGGCTGCTTTAATTGGCTCTCTCGCCTTTTTTTTTTTTAAATCCAGATGGGAATGAAATGGTGAAAAGGGGAGGGGAAAAACCTGGAAAGCTAAAGAGGAGGGCGATACAGCGCGCCCGGCAGAGCTGGCTGGCGTGAGCGAGCCCGCGGGCGGCGCGGCCCCTGCACGCCCCGGCTGGGGAGCGGAGACGCGCCGGCAACTTTTGCAGGAGATTTTCGTACTCCGGGGAAAAGCGATGAGGCAGGGACCTGCCAAGCAGTTTCCAGCCGGCGTCCGGCTGGAATAACCCAACTTTCTCCAGCTTCTTAACCCTCCTGGTCGGCTCCTCTCCCCGGCAGCCCCTGTTAGTTCCCACCAGGAGCTCCGTCGAGGGAGAGCGGCAGGGACCTCTCTGCGGCTGTAAATCATCTGCGGAGGGCACGGAGCAGGCAAGCAGCGGAGGCGAAGCATCCACCAGTGCCGAGCCCACAACATCAGGGAAAGTTCTGAAAGTAGAAGGACCTGGCAGGCTGGGGAGGAGGCGAGGAGAGCCGGGCTGAGCTGAGCTGAGCTGCCGGCGGAGCGCGGGTGCGCGGCGTGTCCGCTCCTCGCTCGTTTCTCCTTTCAGGCTGGCTGGGGCGATGCAGTGCAGCTGGGGGAGCTCTTGGAAGCTGCTTTAAAAAAAAAAAAAAAAACCTCTCTGGATGTGATTAATTATAACGATCCCCTCCCCAGAAGATCTGGAAAAGAGGAGAGAGAATCACCTATTTCTCCCTCCGCCTTCCAGCGGCTGGCTCCTGCCCCCCCCCCCCCTTTTCTCCACCTCCTCCTCCTTACCCCCGTCCGCTCCCGCGGCTGCAGCCACAGCTCGGTGGGGAGGAGGCAGGGCCAGGACTCTCCCAAGTTGGCTCCAGTTGGCAGCACTCAGGGCAGCCCGGGACTGGGGCAGCGCTCGCCGCCTCCCGCTGAGCAAAGAGGGGGCYCCTTGGCGGCGGGGCGGGGGCAGCGCTGGGGCTGCCCAGCCCTGCCCGGCTCCGGCTGCGTCCCTCCCGGCTCGCCCTCCTGCGGCGGCCCGTGAGCCTGCGAGGCTGCCTATTTCCCTGGACGTCCCTGAAGGACCTGCGAGGGGGAAGCGGCGCTTCGCTCTCCAGCCCTTCCTGCCTCCTCCCCTCGCTCTCTTCCTCCCCTCCTTTTTTTTTTTTTTT